>NC_060186.1:36418044-36718044 GCF_021184085.1 Oncorhynchus gorbuscha
AGCAAGGAGCACTGGATTGTCTTGAGTCTGAAAGCATAGATGGATCTCTCTCCCTTCCTCTCTTTCCCTCGTTCTCTCCCACTCTCTCTCTCTCTCTCTCTCTCCCTTCCTCTCTTTCCCTCACTCTCTTCTCTTTCGTTCCCATCTGTCGTGTAAAATCAAAGGTGTGTTCCCTCAGATCTAACTCTTGTCACAGGCTCTCTGCTCTACCTCCGGTCTAAGCCACGCTACTCAAACAGCCCAAAGTGGCTTTCTGATACTCTGTCCATGACTCACACAAACTGCCACCACCACAGAATACATAATATGGTATAGGAAAAATAATAGATGAGCACATTGGTTACATTTGATCTAGGCAATAAATAGCTAATATAAAATTATACAGTATTACCTATTAATCATATACAACATGAGTAATATCCCTGGCTGTATTATTATAGTGTTTTTATATTACTGTAGCCGTACAGTAGTTATATATTTATATGTATAATTGACTTGATGGCTTCAGTCTGACCGTTCCATCAGATATGAAGACCGTGCCTAAAAAATAAAACAGCCCATCACTGTGTTTGAGAAATGGCAAAATGACAAAGCATGAGGAGTTTCTACCATTTCTCATTTGTTAAATGTTTGATAGGCTTTTATCAGATAAACGCTGCTAGGAGCAGTGTTGGCCCGTATTGATGTTATTCATTAGCCTGAATGATTTCTGAATGGGAGATACACAATCTAAATTCTGCTCCCCCTCTTTCTCCCTTTCTGGATCGTGAGTAAGTGGTTTGATTTAATCTTGGGTTTGATGTTTTGGAATTGAATACTATACCAGGTAGCAGGTAGAAGATTGTGCCTCTAGCAGTGGCTGAGCAGTGTGAGTTTGTTTGACCTTTACCTTGGTCCTTCTGTAGCTCAGTTGGTAGAGCATGGCGCTTGTAACGCCAGGGTAGTGGGTTTGATCCCCGGGACCACCCATACGTAGAATGTATGCACACATGACTGTAAGTCGCTTTGGATAAAAGCGTCTGCTAAATGGCATATATTATTATTATTATTATATTATTACCTTAGAATGTTACTGTTATTGTCTCTGCCAGGAGGGGACAATGGAAGGTGTGTATAATAAGTGTGGACTCTTGTGTGTCTTTTTTTGCTCTTGGATTAGTTTTCTATATAGATAATACAGTAAGATTCCTATGTTATATTTCTATGTACAAACTTTGAACTATTCCCTGGCCAGCTACATGACCAAGTCTGCAGCATTGTTTACATCTCACAGGACTGTCAGACCATGTGCGGTCAGATGCGGTCATGTAGCTTGATCTCACTAAGACCACAGAGGGTTCTGATTTACTGGGGCTGTGTTTCAAATGGCAATGGGCCCTTGTCAAATGTAGTGCACTAAATATGGAATAGGGTGCCATTTGGGAAGCAGGGTTTGGCTTCATGTTCTGTGTTTTAGTAGTCTGACTGGTCTGTTAGAATCGGACACCCTTTCCTGCTCAGGCTGAACAGAGGTCACTGGGGCTTCTAGTCAGATTTGTCTTTGTGCTACTTCTAAAGGAAAGAGTAACAAACTGGGCCTTTGTCAGACTACAGGCCCTCCTCCCCCACATATCCCCACCCCCCTCCTCCTGCCATACAGAGGGAGCCTCAGACTTCCCAGACTCCCTGGCCGCCATCACACAGGGTCTTCCCCCTCGCCCCCTTTGACCCCTATGCTCAGAAAGAGCCACACAGGGAGACCAAACAGACATGTGATATACTGTTCGTCCGCAGGAACTGAAGGGTACATAACATGGCCCTAGTAGTGCTGAAGAGAAACTGCAGAGCGTGGAAGCATTAACAGAGTGTGTGACTGTGTGGTCCCAACCATTGTTTTTCTTCATCTATCAAACCACATGATACAGAGTTTCAATGCTTTCTTTTCAATGCTACACTGGCTGCAATCGTTTCATGAACAATCCTGTCATGAATATCAATTTTGAAGTGATCCCTGTCACTATTTGCATTAGATACAACAGTATTAATATAAATGCATCTCAATATATTTTTATGTTTTACATGCGCGCCTATTTTTGGCATGAAGTAGGGCAGGATTGGCTATCTGTGATAAGGCCCACAAAAGAGAAATGTAAAATACATCTATATCGATGGTAGAGCTATCGTACATTCTGCACTGACCACACTATCCTCGTCCCACCCAGGGTTGGCTCCAGGCATAAGCCGCTAGGAGACCCCCAACCCACACAACAAAAAAACTTACTGTTGAGATTTAGAGTAGTAGAATACACAAGGTGCAAAGTTCAAAGTTTGGATGTGCATCAGAAATGTTTCTGTTGTTATGTCACTCAATTAGCCATGTCAGCTAACAATTTTTAGATTGGTAAATTAGTCTAGACAGCTATCTAAGCTTTTAATAATCCTGGCCGCATACTGACCAGGCATGCAGGGATTGTGGCATGTAGGGCACGTGCCCAGGGACCCTGACATCAAAGGGGCCCCATTGATTCTCAGTCATTCTCACTCAGGTATCATTAGCATATGGCAAAATGTGTAGAAATGCAGGAGATTTGCTTTAAAACATAAAAATGTCTCTCCACCCTATGGAAGAATTGGTAGAATTTCCAAAAATGTGCTGAAAACGGATATATATTTTTTTGTCACTGTTCCATGGCAAAATGAGTAGAGTTGCATGAAATTCTTGATAAAATAGCAAAAAAAGTTCTCAGACCCTTGGCAATTGTAAGAAATTCAAAGGGGGGAGGTTTAAAACATGTCTGGTCTATACATACCAAATGACCCGACACAATATATCATACACACACTGACCCCGTAATTAACGCCCGCACTCCCAAAATTATGTAATTTTTTCACTACAGCAAATTTGGAAGATTACAATTCTGAACCACAACCCTAGCCAGTAATTTAATAAAAAATGTGTAAAAGGCCAACGGCTTTCTTATTGATCGAAAATAATTTATAGACTAATAGACAATCTGAGGGGCCTTTAGGCCCACAATGGAAGAGCCACAGGGGGTCTATTGAGTCAGGGGCGGTGGGTGGGGTGTGCTATGCGGGTGGACAGAGGGTCTTTATGGTCTCTATGGAGACCAGGAAGGGGTCGGCTTGGAGACCAGGGGGGTGTCTGTGTCACACAGTCCTTTACCTTGGAATCGGCACGTCCCTCATTTATCCTGCACTTAAGAAGGAGGCCATGAGGGGGGCTCGGAATGGGCCATGGCTTAGATGCTCTATATAAAGGACGCTGGGCCTTTCAGACCAGGGTCAAGGGTCAGCTATGGTCACTATGGGGGACTGAGGGTAATGGGTGACCGTTGCCAAACTGAGAATGAAAAGAGGGAGAAAAGTAGAGTGGCAGCATTCAAATCTGAGAGAATGGAGAATGAGGTCATAGTGTTTGTGTGTGTGTGTGGGTGTGTGTACTGTAAAAATGTAACTCTGCCACATAGTATTTGGTCCCAGTCTAAAAAGAAAAAAATGTGTAGTAAATGGTATTTTAGGCCATCTAGACCTGTTCTCCTTCTCCTGGGGGAAGCCTTCAAAAGTATGTGGACACATGCTCATCGATCATCTCATTCCAAAATCATTGGCAATAATTTGGAGTCGGTCCCCCCTTTGCTGCTATAACAGCCTCCACTCTCCTGGGAAGGCTTTCCACTAGATGTTGGAACATTGCTGTGGGGACTTAGTGAGGTCAGGCACTGATGTTGGGCGATTAGGCCTGGTTCGCAGTTGGCATTCCAATGAATTGCAAAGGTGTTCGATGTGGTTGAGGTCATGACTCTGTGCAGGCCAGTCAATTTCTTCCACACCAATCTCAACAAACCATTTCTGTATGGACCTCACTTTGTGCACGGGGGCATCGGCATGCTGAAACAGGAAAGGGCCTTCCCCTAACTTTTGCCACAAAGTTGGAAGCATAGTAACGTCTACAATGTCATTGTATGCTGTAGCGTTAAGATTTCCCTACACTGGAACTAAGGGGCCTAGCCTGAACCATGAAAAACAGCCCCATACCATTATTCTTCCTCCACCAAACTTGACACTATGCATTCGGGCAGGTAGCTTTTACTGGTGTCCGCCAAACCCAGATTTGTCCGTTGGACTGCCAGATGGTGAAGCGTGATTCTTCACTCCAGAGAACAGGTTTCCACTTCTCCAGAGTCCAGCGAGCTTTACACCACTCCAGCCAACGCTTGGCATTGCGCATGGTGATCTTAGGCTTGTGTGCAGCTGCTCGACCATTTAAACTTATTTCATGAAGCTCCTGACATTGCTTCCAGAGGCAGTTTGGAACTCGGTAGTAAGTGTTGTAGCCGAGGACAGATGATTTTTCCTGTTCTGTGAGATTATGTGCCTACCACTTCGTGGCTGAGCCATTGTTGCTCCTAGATGTTTCCACTTCATAAAAAAGTACTTACAGTTTACCAGGGCAGCTCTAGCAGGGGAGAAATGTCAGAGCCACATTGAAAGTCACTGAGCACTTCAGTAAGGCCATTCTACTGCCAATTTTTGTCTATGGAGATTGCATGGCTGTGTGCTCGGTTTTATACACCTGTAAGTAACGGATGTGGCTGAAATAACCAAACTCACTGATTTGAAGGGGTGTCCACATACATTTGCATATACAGTCAGGGGTGCGACTTGGGTTTTAGAAGTAGGGGGGGACATAGCTGTTATTATATATTATATTTTATCCAGTTGGATAAATACTCCAAACAGCCTCTTCCTGGTCCTAAAGCACACCGTCATCTCGTTTTGTACCACATTCCAATGATAAAACTGGAAGGGACAAAAATGCAATTTCAGAATCAAATTGTCATGCAGGTGAAAGAGGACCCAAAAGCGACTTAACAGAAACAGAGTTTATTTAAGTCCAAACAGGGAATAACAGAAATCCTCTAGACTTGTAGAGGGGAAATAACTGGAGAAGCGGCCACAGACTGCAGGTCGCTTCGGGTAGGCGCAGGCCGTAGTCGACAGAGACACCTGCTCACACGCAGCATCTGATGAAGGCAAAAAAACACGACAGGACAGGGCGATACACAATCACAGCAAAAACACGACAGGACAGGGCGAAACGCAATCACAGCATGGTGAATACAATACAAGGAACCGACGGGACAGGAACGGATCACAAAGGAATAAATAGGGACTCTAATCAGGGGGAAAGGATCGGGAACAGGTGTGGGAAGACTAAATGATGATTAGGGGAATAGGAACAGCTGGGAGCAGGAACGGAACGATAGAGAGAAGAGAGAGCGAGAGAGTGAGAGAGGGAGGGGGAGAGAGAGGGATAGAAGGAGGGAAAGAACCAAATAAGACCAGCAGAGGGAAACGAATAGCATGGGGAGCACAGGGACAAGACATGATAATAAATGACAAACATGACAGTACCCCCCCACTCACCGAGCGCCTCCTGGCGCACTCGAGGAGGAATCCTGGCGGCAACGGAGGAAATCATCGATGAGTGAACGGTCCAGCACGTCCCGAGACGGAACCCAACTCCTCTCCTCAGGACCGTAACCCTCCCAATCCACTAGGTATTGGTGACCCCGTCCCCGAGAACGCATGTCCATGATCTTATGTACCTTGTAAATAGGTGCGCTCTCGACAAGGACGGGAGGGGGAGGGAAGACGAACGGGGTGCGAAGAAAGGGCTTAACACAGGAGACATGGAAGACAGGATGGACGCGACGAAGATGTCGCGGAAGAAGCAGTCGCACAGCGACAGGATTGACGACCTGGGAGACACGGAACGGACCAATGAACCGCGGAGTCAACTTACGAGAAGCTGTCGTAAGAGGAAGGTTGCGAGTGGAAAGCCACACTCTCTGGCCGCAACAATACCTTGGACTCTTAATCCTGCGTTTATTGGCGGCTCTCACCGTCTGTGCCCTGTAACGGCAAAGTGCAGACCTCACCCTCCTCCAGGTGCGCTCACAACGTTGGACAAACGCTTGAGCGGAGGGAACGCTGGACTCGGCAAGCTGGGATGAGAACAGAGGAGGCTGGTAACCCAGACTACTCTGAAACGGAGATAACCCGGTAGCAGACGAAGGAAGCGAATTGTGAGCGTATTCTGCCCAGGGGAGCTGTTCTGCCCAAGACGCAGGGTTTCTGAAAGAAAGGCTGCGTAGTATGCGACCAATCGTCTGATTGGCCCTCTCTGCTTGACCGTTAGACTGGGGATGAAACCCGGAAGAGAGACTGACGGACGCACCAATCAAACGACAGAACTCCCTCCAAAACTGTGACGTGAATTGCGGGCCTCTGTCTGAAACGGCGTCTAACGGGAGGCCATGAATTCTGAATACATTCTCAATAATGATTTGTGCCGTCTCCTTAGCGGAAGGAAGTTTAGCGAGGGGAATGAAATGTGCCGCCTTAGAGAACCTATCGACAACCGTCAGAATCACAGTCTTCCCCGCAGACAAAGGCAGACCGGTAATGAAGTCTAAGGCAATGTGAGACCATGGTCGAGAAGGAATGGGGAGCGGTCTGAGACGACCGGCAGGAGGAGAGTTACCCGACTTAGTCTGCGCGCAGTCCGAACAAGCAGCCACGAAACGGCGCGTGTCACGCTCCTGAGTCGGCCACCAAAAGCGCTGGCGAATAGACGCAAGAGTGCCTCGAACACCGGGATGACCAGCTAACTTGGCAGAGTGAGCCCACTGAAGAACAGCCAGACGAGTGGAAACAGGAACGAAAAGGAGGTTACTAGGACAAGCGCGCGGCGACGCAGTGTGCGTGAGTGCTTGCTTAACCTGTCTTTCAATTCCCCAGACTGTTAACCCGACAACACGCCCATAAGGAAGAATCCCCTCGGGATCAGTAGAAGCCACAGAAGAACTAAACAGACGGGATAAGGCATCAGGCTTGGTGTTCTTGCTACCCGGACGGTAAGAAATCACAAACTCGAAACGAGCGAAAAACAACGCCCAACGAGCTTGACGGGCATTAAGTCGTTTGGCAGAACGGATGTACTCAAGGTTCTTATGGTCTGTCCAAACGACAAAAGGAACGGTCGCCCCCTCCAACCACTGTCGCCATTCGCCTAGGGCTAAGCGGATGGCGAGCAGTTCACGGTTACCCACATCATAGTTGCGCTCAGATGGCGACAGGCGATGAGAAAAATAAGCGCAAGGATGAACCTTATCGTCAGACTGGAAGCGCTGGGATAGAATGGCTCCCACGCCTACCTCTGAAGCGTCAACCTCGACAATGAATTGTCTAGTGACGTCAGGAGTAACGAGGATAGGAGCGGACGTAAAACGTTCTTTTAGAAGATCAAAAGCTCCCTGGGCGGAACCGGACCACTTAAAACACGTCTTGACAGAAGTAAGAGCTGTGAGAGGGGCAGCAACTTGACCGAAATTACGAATGAAACGCCGATAGAAATTAGCGAAACCTAAAAAAGCGCTGCAACTCGACACGTGACCTTGGAACGGGCCAATCACTGACAGCTTGGACCTTAGCGGAATCCATCTGAATGCCTTCAGCGGAAATAACGGAACCGAGAAAAGTAACGGAGGAGACATGAAAAGAGCACTTCTCAGCCTTTACGTAGAGACAATTCTCTAAAAGGCGCTGTAGAACACGTCGAACGTGCTGAACATGAATCTCGAGTGACGGAGAAAAAATCAGGATATCGTCAAGATAGACAAAAACAAAAATGTTCAGCATGTCTCTCAGAACATCATTAACTAATGCCTGAAAAACAGCTGGCGCATTGGCGAGACCGAACGGCAGAACCCGGTACTCAAAATGCCCTAACGGAGTGTTAAACGCCGTTTTCCACTCGTCCCCCTCTCTGATGCGCACGAGATGGTAAGCGTTACGAAGGTCCAACTTAGTAAAGCACCTGGCTCCCTGCAGAATCTCGAAGGCTGATGACATAAGGGGAAGCGGATAACGATTCTTAACCGTTATGTCATTCAGCCTCGATAATCCACGCAGGGGCGCAGAGTACCGTCCTTCTTCTTAACAAAAAGAACCCCGCCCCGGCCGGAGAAGAAGAAGGCACTATGGTACCGGCGTCAAGAGACACAGACAAATAATCCTCGAGAGCCTTACGTTCGGGAGCCGACAGAGAGTATAGTCTACCTCGAGGAGGAGTGGTCCCCGGAAGGAGATCAATACTACAATCATACGACCGGTGAGGAGGAAGGGAGTTGGCTCGGGACCGACTGAAGACCGTGCGCAGATCATGATATTCCTCCGGCACTCCTGTCAAATCGCCAGGTTCCTCCTGAGAAGTAGGGACAGAAGAAACGGGAGGGATGGCAGACATTAAACACTTCACATGACAAGAAACGTTCCAGGATAGGATAGAATTACTAGACCAATTAATAGAAGGATTATGACATACTAGCCAGGGATGACCCAAAACAACAGGTGTAAACGGTGAACGGAAAATCAAAAAAGAAATAGTCTCACTGTGGTTACCAGATACTGTGAGGGTTAAAGGTAGTGTCTCAAATCTGATACTGGGAAGATGACTACCATCTAAGGCGAACATGGGCGTAGGCTTATCTAACTCTCTGAAAGGAATGTCATGTTTCCGAACCCATGCTTCGTCCATGAAACAACCCTCAGCCCCAGAGTCTATCAAGGCACTACATGTAGCACCCGAACCGGTCCAGCGTAGGTGGACCGACAAAGTAGTACAGGACCTTGATGGAGAGACTTGAGTAGTTGCGCTCACCTGTAGCCCTCCGCTTACAGATGAGCTCTGGCTTTTACTGGACTTGAATTAACAAAATGTCCAGCAACTCCGCAATAGAGGCACAGGCGGTTGGTGATCCTCCGTTCCCTCTCCTTATTCGAGATGCGAATCCCTCCCAGCTGCATGGGCTCAGTCTCAAAGCCAGAGGAGGGAGATGGTTGCGATGCGGAGCAGGGAAACACCGTTGATGCGAGCTCTCTTCCACGAGCCCGGTGACGAAGATCTACACGTCGTTCTATGCGGATGGCGAGAGCAATCAAAGAGTCCACATCTGAAGGAACCTCCCGGGAGAGAATCTCATCCTTAACCACTGCGTGGAGTCCCTCCAGAAAACGAGCGAGCAGCGCCGGCTCGTTCCACTCACTAGAGGCAGCAAGAGTGCGAAACTCAATGGAATAATCCGTTATGGACCGTTCACCTTGGCATAAGGAAGCCAGGGCCCTAGAAGCCTCCCCACCAAAAACTGAACGGTCAAAAACCCGAATCATCTCCTCTTTAAAGTTCTGGAATTTGTTAGAGCAATCAGCCCTTGCCTCCCAGATAGCTGTGCCCCATTCTCGAGCCCGGCCAGTAAGGAGTGAAATGACGTAAGCAACCCGAGCTCTCTCTCTAGAGTATGTGTTGGGTTGAGAGAGAACACAATCTCACACTGCGTGAGAAAGGAGCGGCACTCAGTGGGCTGCCCGGAGTAGCAAGGTGGGTTATTAACCCTAGGTTCTGGAGGCTCGGCAGGCCAGGAAGTAACAGGTGGCACGAGACGTAGACTCTGGAACTGTCCAGAGAGGTCGGAAACCTGAGCGGCCAGGTTCTCCACGGCATGGCGAGCAGCGGACAATTCCTGCTCGTGTCTGCCGAGCATGGCTCCTTGGATCTCGACGGCAGTGTAACGAGCGTCTGAAGTCGCTGGGTCCATTCCTTGGTCGGTTCCTTCTGTCATGCAGGTGAAAGAGGACCCAAAAGCGACTTAACAGAAACAGAGTTTATTTAAGTCCAAACAGGGAATAACAGAAATCCTCTAGACTTGTAGAGGGGAAATAACTGGAGAAGCGGCCACAGACTGCAGGTCGCTTCGGGTAGGCGCAGGCCGTAGTCGACAGAGACACCTGCTCACACGCAGCATCTGATGAAGGCAAAAAAACACGACAGGACAGGGCGATACACAATCACAGCAAAAACACGACAGGACAGGGCGAAACGCAATCACAGCATGGTGAATACAATACAAGGAACCGACGGGACAGGAACGGATCACAAAGGAATAAATAGGGACTCTAATCAGGGGAAAGGATCGGGAACAGGTGTGGGAAGACTAAATGATGATTAGGGGAATAGGAACAGCTGGGAGCAGGAACGGAACGATAGAGAGAAGAGAGAGCGAGAGAGTGAGAGAGGGAGGGGGAGAGAGAGGGATAGAAGGAGGGAAAGAACCAAATAAGACCAGCAGAGGGAAACGAATAGCATGGGGAGCACAGGGACAAGACATGATAATAAATGACAAACATGACACAAATCAAATTTATTTATGAAGCCCTTCTTACATCAGCTGATATCTCAAAATGTTGTACAGAAACTCAGCCTAAAACCCCAAACAGCAAGCAATGCAGGTGTAGAATCACGGTGGCTAGGAAAAACTCCCTAGAAAGGCCAGAACCTAGGAAGAAACCTAGAGAGGAACCAGGCAATGAGGGGTGTCCAGTCCTCTTCTGAACTGTGGGGGGGGGACATATCCCCCGCTCCCCCGGTGAAAGTTGTGCCCCTGTATATAGTGTACTTGTTCATGATAAATCTGATATCATTACAGATGTAGGATCTTAATTTGAGGCAGTTTGCTACAGCAGGAAAACAATCCTTATGCATGTTATAATGAACAGACATTTTTTTGTTGGGGTTGATACATTTTACGTCATTCTTCCCAAAATAAGTTGGATGAATTTTGGGACATTCCTCCTGACAGAGCTGGCGTAACTGAGTCAAGTTTGTAAGGCCTCCTGTTCACACACACTTTTTAAGATCTAGCCCACATTTTCTATAGGATTGAGGTCAGGGCTTTGTGATGGCCACTCCAATACCTTGACCTTAAGCCATTTTGCCACAACTTTGGACGTTTGCTTGGGGTCATTGTCCATTTGGAAGACCCATTTGCAAACAAGCTTTAACTTCCTGACTGATGTCTTAAGATGTTGCTTCAATATACCCACATAATTTTCCTTCCTCATGAAGTCATCTATTTTGTGAAGTGCACCAGTCCCTTCTGCAGAAAAGCACCCCCACAACATGATGCTGCCACCCCCATGCTTCACGGTTGGAATGGTGTTCTTTGGCTTGCAAGCCTCCCCCTTTTTCCTCCAAACATAATTATAGTCATTATGGCCAAACAGCTCTATTTTTGTTTCATCAGACCAGATGACATTTCTCCAAAAAGTATGATCTTTGTCCCCATGTGCAGTTGCAAACCGTAGTCTGTCTTTATTTTATGGCAGTTTTGGAGCAGTGGCTTTTTCCTTTTTGAGCAGCCTTTCAGGTTATGTCGATATAGGACTCATTTTACTGTTGATATCGATACTTGTGTACCCGATACCTCCAGCATCTTCACAAGGTCCTTTGCTGTTGTTATGGGATTGATTTGCACTTTTTGCACCAAAGTACGTTCATCTCTAGGAGACAGAACGAGTCTCCTTGCTGAGCGGTATGACAGCTGTGTGGTCCCATGATGTTTATACTTGCGTACTATTGTTTGTACAGATGAACGTGGTACCTTCAGGCATTTGGAAATTGCTCCCAAGGATGAACCAGACTTGTGGAGGTCTACAATTTGTTTTCTGAGGTCTTGGCTGATTTCTTTTGATTTTCCCATAATGTCAAGCAATGAGGAACTGAGTTTGAAGGTAGACCTTGAAATACATCCACAGGTACTCCTCCAAATGACTCAAATGAGGTCAATTAGCCTATCAGAAGCTGCTCAAGCCATGACATCATTTTCTGGAATTTTCCAAGCTGTATAAAGGCAGTCAACTTAGTGTATGTAAACTTCTGACCCACTGGAATTGTGATACAGTGAATTATAAGTGAAACAATCTGTCTGTAAACAATTGTTGGAAAAATGACCTGTGTCATACACAAAGTTGATGTCTTGTATTTATTCAATCCATTTTGAATTCAGACTGTAACACAACACAATCTGGAATAAGTCAAGGGGCTCTGGTCAAAAGTAGTGCACTGTATAGGGAATAGCGTACCCTTTGGGACACCATCATGTGTTATGAAGTACTCTGGGGATTGGCCGGTGACAGGGAGAGCAGACAAACAAACTCTCACAGTAATGTGTTTTTCACGATGCCTTCCATTTTGCAAGATGTGACCGCCTCTGGCTCTTTATTTCCAACCAGTCCATCACATTGGTTCTGGTCCATCCGTAAGATATATGTCTCTTGTTGGCTTTAAAATAGAATAATGTATGTATTATTCATGTGGTGCCAGCCCTAGAGGTGCTCATTAAACTTTACACAGCAAATGGAGAAGACAGCCTCATATTAAATGTCTATCCTCTCACAGATGTCTGATTATCGATATTTAAAAGAGAAAGGAGTGGGTTCTCTTCTTACCATGCCGCACTGAGCTCGGTTTGAGCTTTGAGTTGACAGATTAGTTGAACTACAGTATATGCTTTATCTGTACAGTGTTCTACAGTAATTTCTTATATATGTAGGCTATCTGTGCAGTGGTGCAGAGTCTTAAACAAAGAGTCTGAAATAGCCGCCTGTCCCCTTTAAAAGCCAGGCAACAGCACACATTTCAGCAAATAAACGGCTATTTCACATAAACGCCGGGTCTAAATGAATTGCTTACAAGATTACCATGAATTATCATGGCTTGTTTACGAGGTTTAATGTTTAATTTGTTACATTAAATAATTCAGTAATGACAAAAAAATTGCAGCAATAATCTATTTTTATCGCCACTGCTAGCTACTGGTTCCTACCAGCTGAGAACTGCTACCTAACAGGCAAGCACAAAAGCAGTCAACAACTTCGGGAGTACAGGCCCCAGAAATGGTCCAATTGCCCTCTAGTGGTGAACATAAAAATAGCAGAAAATGCACAGTCAAAGAGGAGAACAATAATTATTTTCCGAAATAGAGTTTTTCTAAGACTAAAGAAATATGATACATGATAACACATTAGTGCACAAAATTAAGAAATTGATTCTAATGTTGGAAGTGAAAGCTACAATTAAAAAATGTACTATGCAATTTAGCAAAAGCTGTGTGATAAGGAAATAGACACCTGGCTCAAATAGAAGCCTGTCTCTAATAGGTGCCTGCGGTGTTCAGTGATTTAAGCAGATAGACACCTGGCTATTAAATTAAGTTTTACGGTACACCATTCTTTAAGTTATGAGCACTTTGAGACTTTGATAAAATACCCAGCATTACTATTATGAAAGGTTTTTGAAGTTCTTTGAATGTTAGCTGGTATATGGTAACTATTTTTATTTATTTAAAAGGATCATTTCATGTTCTATTCCCATTGGATAGATTACACACTATTACACTATTCCAATTACACACTATTACACTGAGCTCAGCTTTAACTTGGTAACACTAACAGGCATGATGATTATAGATAGTAGCTGGCTGGGATTCTAAAATGTTCTATTCTCAATCCAAATTCTTATTATCATTCCATATTTTCATTCCAAACATGAATGAGCTCACGCTGATACCTAACCTCTAACAGGCACATTCCTTCTGATCAATATTGACACCTTCATAGGGCCTACTGCTGCAACATGAGGTCAGAAAGAGGTTAAGGGACTGACAAAAACTATAGTCTGATAACTCTGAGCCTCCCTAACATCTCAATGTGCCTGCAACAGCAGTAGGGTAGATGGGGATAAATAGCACAGCACACAGAGGGAATCTCTCACAGGCAGGCAGCGATGGGAACATGAAATGGGCTCGGGATTGAACTTCCATGAACCCGGCACCCCAGCAGGGGATCCGTTTCTGAGTAATTAAAAATGCATTCATAAGCACCCCATGGTTTCTCTGCTCCCTCCGTGTTTGAAGTGCCACTGTATGATGCCGAATGTCATATAATACCAGATGCTCATCTTCCTGCAATGATTAAGCTGATGCTCCCAGCTCTCCTCTCTCCGCCTGCAGTATTTTCTGTCACTTTGCACGGCTTCACACTGATGTAAATAATATTACACTGGGGATGGGTTAAAAGGGCGGGCTGCAACAAAAACATGTTAGCAATAGACATGCCAGACAAGGTGAGAAGTTATTGATGCAGAATGATTCTAGCTCAATCCTTGCTATGGGTTAAAACGACACCAGAGCAACGTGCGTACTGTAAGAGTAGGCAGCAACAAAAATATGGGGAAAGTTATCAATAGAGATACTGAGAGGTGAGTGATTCCGAAAGATGTTACGTAGATCTAAGATATATTCCAAAATGAAGTGATGTGTAGCGCATTATATTCTGTCTATATTCAGTTCTATTCATGATTTAGAAATTGTATTGATAACCTTTCGGAGTTGTGAGAAAGAAGAAATGAAACCAGGCATCAATTACAGTTACAATATTTAGTTTTGTCACCAGTCTTATTGGGAATTAATGTACAGACAGAGGTTGAACTCAGGTAAGAATCTCTATAGTTCTACATTCAGTTCTGGAACAGAGTAGTCTAAGTCAGTCATACTGTGTCCTGCTATAGGCACAGTCTCACAGGTGTGTGTCCGAAATGGCACCCTCTTCCCTATTTTTGACCAGAGCAAGGCTGGAATGGCTCACACACTCAATGGCATCTGACATCCTGATACTCACTCTTTTGTCCGCTCGTAGAGTTTGATTACATACACCGTGGAATCCTGCCTTGGCCCGGATAAATGCAGGTGCTGTGTTGGCCTACCAGGTGCACTGGTATGTTGGCTGCGAGCCACACTGGATGAGAGGAGACTAAACACAATGGTGACTTGATGAAAAAAAGAGTACAGTCACAGCGTCAAACATAAGCCCCTACTTGCAGGCGTTTGGAAACAGCATGGAGAGATGGCAGGGGGCCTAGGAACTCAGCTGAGACACACACACACAAAAACACACCTGGGGAGAGAACAGAAGTCCAGACTACATACATGTTTGTGGTGAAGGTCATGTGGAGGCTAACTGTCTTTGAGGACAGCAGTCTGTTGGCCTTAATGTAACAGTAGCATGGAACATATAATTTGCTATATATAGTTTTGTTAGTGAAGCCTCGTACACACTCAAGTTATAGAACTGGAGTGCAACACTTGTCACAAAGGTAGTGATCCAACGGGGTTTTGTGCAGACAAACTCTCCATTGTATCACAACTATCAGTTGTGTTGTATCACAACCATTGTGTTAAATGGGATGTAGTAGATCAGTTGTACAACCTGAGTGTGTACGGGGCCATAATTGTGGTGGACAGCCTGACTTTGAACCTTCATGGTGTTCTGTGACTTCATGATAACATGATACAACCGTCCGACTTTAGCTTCAGCCCCTAACTCCGTGCTAATATACTAAGTCTAAATCCCAAATGGCAATTTATTTTGTTATGTAGTTCATAAGCATTGACCAGCAGAATGGCTATTTACTGTTCCACCTGAAAAGTCACTGCACATCCCTGTCCTATCAGCCCAGCCAGACAATTTATTCATAAACTTGATCTCCACTGTAAAAACATCTAGACATGATCTCCCATTCCCTTTGGCTATTGTTTGGTTTGCAACAGTGGAGGTTTGTTTAAATCTTGCTGTCTGTCTCTCCAAGATGTCCCATAGACATATATGGAATGAACCTTTTGGGATGAGACAGAAGGCTTTTTTCAGCCAGTCAAAATCATGAGTCAGCATAATTCTTTGGGATATATACAGATAAATTATAATTTCGAAGGGATTGTGTTAGCTGTGCAATTGGCTAGATAGCTAAGGGGAAGAGCCTGCATGGCAAGCATTTTGTTTGGCATAGCAACCTACCAATAGAACTAAGGGACCAGTTGGCTTGGGTATACTCGTGGAAGGAATAAATGGCATGAATAAATTCATCAAAATAATGTTTTAACTGAAAATATGCCAATTTTTATATTAATATGTAGGTAACCACTGTCTAAAAAAAATTATGCTCTCGAAGCTGTGGTTTAGAGGATACAGTGGCATGGTTTGATTTGACTTTGTGTACAGAGCACTCTGTGAATGACACAATATCAATTGCTGGTTGTCTCGCTTCAGATGCCACTCTGAGCTGAGATAGAGTATGTGAAATCTGACACATCTTTTGTATACACTTCACATTTTCTGGCCTGTCCAGACAAATTATCGGTATCCTCTGGTTGTGAAACTCAAACCCCAGCTTGAAATATGGCATATGAAATGGAAGAATGCAACGATAATGGTACCATGTTGCTGTGAAATTCTCAGACGGATTTAAAGCTCTCAACATGAAAAAATACAAAATAATTTTGTCTAATTGAAACAAGACCATTTTCTTTTGGTCAAAGCTGAATTTGTAACGAGTCTGCAAACATTTGAATGGCGTCTTTGCATTGCTCAGAGGGCGCATTGCTCAATCGTCAGTTATATGAAATGGTGCCATTTTTGTACTGTCACTAAGTATGATCATATTTATTTTATAAGAAAGGTGAAATCTCATAGTACGTAGTTTATAATTTGATTGTTGCTCTATTTAGAAAGCATTTCAATCATTTCAAGCCCTATTCCCTCACTTTTGTTGAATAGGAAGAAAATCATATTATTTTTCATATTTGTATCGTCACCCAGGCATGTTCGCCCACTGTACAACACTTCAGTACCATCCACTCTAATGACAGAGAGAAGGCTCAATATGTCACTGCAGTGTGGTATGGTAAGAGCAGTGCACCTGTTAATGCCAACAATGTGGTTAAATACATGTACAAAAAAATGCAAATGTTTGCTGATCATTCTTATATCTCTCAGCATACAATGACATTCTAGACGATTCACTGCCTCCAACTTTGTTGCAACAGTTTGGGGAAGGCCCTGTTCCAGCATGACAATGCCCCCATACACAAAGCGAAGTCCATACAGAAATGGTTCGTCAAGATCGATGTGGAAGAACTTGACTGGCCTGCACAAAGCCCTGACCTCAACCGCATCAAACACCTTTGGGGTGAATTGGAACGCCGACTGCGAGCCAGGCCTAATCGCCCAACATCAGTTCAGAAACTCACTAATGCTCTTGTGGCTAAATGTAAGCAAGTCCCCGCAGCAATGTTCAAACATCTAGTGGAAAGTCTTCCCAGAAGAATGGAGGCAGTTATAGCAGCAAAGGGGGTACCAACTACATATTAAGGCCCATGATTTTGGAATGAGATTTTCAACAACATACTTTTGGTCAAGTAGTGAATGACCACACACACACACACACACACACACACACACACACACACACACACACACACACACACACACACACACACACACACACACACACACACACACACACACACACACACACACACACACACACACCAGCATGGCCTTATTACAGGTGTGAGAGGCTCCTCCATCCATCACCACGGCAGGGGAGCCAGGGCTAGGCAGGCAGAGCGGGGCCACACACAGACACACACATCCTGCCCACCACGCCAAATCCATCACATTATCCTCTCTGACCTTTCAATGTGCTCTCACCTACTTAGGGCTCCACTTTCTGCCATACTTCCTTCCATGCCTTCCGGTTTATTGATGAGATCTAAAAAATGAACGTAGTATTGTGGCATTTTGCGAAGGCTCTATGTTATACTTATTGCACTATACATTTTTGTGAGTGTAGATATGCTTGTCCTTGTTCGATCGAGCCATTGGACGTCTTTCAGCGATGTTCCTATTGGCGGCTTCATTGCTAAACATTGCTATAGTCTCTGAACGACTACAACTTGTGTTGTTCGGTGCTTCCTGCTGTGGCAACTGTGCCTCCCCCAAGGCAGGCTTTTCTGACAGACACTAACCACAATCATTTGGGCAAAACTGAAAACTGACCAGACCACAATGGCTTCAAGTGATTCCTCTCATCGACACAAATTAGACGATGGAGAATCTGTTAGCTACATGGTGACATTCAACCATACATGTTTCAACTGGAATATATCGAAGAGGATTCGAAACGAAGAGTTGGATTTAGCTAACCTTAGAAACTCAGCAACAGCCGATGCCAGCACGAAGGGGACAGATTAGGTAAGTAATTTTGCCTGCAAGCCACCAAGCTAATGTCATGTTCTGACCTTTATTTCCTGTGTTTTGTATTTAGTTAGTATGGTCAGGGCGTGAGTTGGGTGGGCAGTCTATGTTGGTTTTTCTATGATTTGGGTATTTCTATGTTTCGGCCTAGTATGGTTCTCAATCAGAGGCAGGTGTCATTAGTTGTCTCTGATTGAGAATCATACTTAGGTAGCCTGGGTTTCACTGTGTGTTTGTGGGTGATTGTTCCTGTCTCTGTCTCTGCACCAGATAAGACTGTTTTGAGTTTTCACATTTCTTGTTTTTGTAGTCAGTTGTTCATGTGTACCTTAACGTATTAAAAAGAACCATGGACACTTACCACGCCGTGTATTGGTCCTCTGATCCGTTTCGCCTCTCCTCTTCGGAAGGTGAGGAGGAAATTCATTACAGAATCACCCACCCACCTCGGACCAAGCGGCGTGGTAAACAGCAGCGACGACAGCAGCAGCAGCAGCAGCAACAACAGCGGCCAGCATCAGAGCAGAATATGGACTACACAACTTGGGAGGAGATAGACAGGTGGGCGGTCGACCCAGGGAGAGTGCCGGAGCCCGCCTGGGATTCGATGGAGCAGTGCAAGGAAGGTTACAGGAGAATGAGGTTGGCGAAGCCAGCACGGCAGTGCGACAGGTACGAGAGGCAGCCCCAAAAACATTTTTTTGGGGGTGGCACACGAGGTGTGGTACTAAGCCAGGTAGCAGACCTGAGCTCACTCCTCGTGCTTATGATAAGCAGCGCATTACTGGTCAGGCACCGTGTTATGCGGTTAAGCGCACGGTGTCGCCAGTGCGTGCCCATAGCCCGGTGCGCTATAGGGCAGCCCCCCGAAAGTGCCATGCGAGTGTGGGCATTGAGCCAGGGCATATGGTGCCTGCTCAGCGGGTTTGGTCGCCGGTACGCAGTCTTGGTCCAGGTTATCCTGCGCCGGCTCTGCGTGCTGTGTCTCCGGGGCACTGGGAGGGTGCAGTGCGTCCTCTGCCTGCGCTCCGCTCGTGCTGGGAAAATGTGGGAGTGGAGCCTAAGGGAGAGGTGGGTGTTGTAAGCACTAGATCTCCCGTGCTTACCCACAGCCCGGTTCAACCTGTGCCTGCACTCTGGAGGGTCCGGGCTAGAGTAGTTGTCCAGCCTGGGGAAGTGGTGCCAAGGTTGCGCTCCAGTGCTCCCCCACAGCCCGGTCTTTCAGGCTCCTCCTAACACCAAGCCGCCTGAAAGTCTCCCCAGCCTGGTGGTTCCTGTGGCAGCCCCACGCACCAGGCTGTCTCTCTGTCTCCTCCCTGCAGGTGGTCCCGCCTGTCCGGCGCCGCTGCCGGAGTGTCCCGCCTGTCCGGCGCCGCTGCCGGAGTGTCCCGCCTGTCCGGCGCCGCTGCCGGAGTGTCCCGCCTGTCCGGCGCCGCTGCCGGAGTGTCCCGCCTGTCCGGCGCCGCTGCCGGAGTGTCCCGCCTGTCCGGCGCCGCTGCCGGAGTCTGAGGCGCCAGTCCCCCTCTGCCCAGAGGCGCCAGAGCCTTCCTCTCCAGTGCCGTCTGAGCTACCCGTCTGCCCAGCGCCGCCAGTCAGACCAGAGGTGCCAGAGCAGCTGCCCCTCTGTCCCGAGCTTCTGCCCCTCTGTCCAGAGCTCCTGCCCGTCTGTCCAGAGCTTCCCCTCTGTCCAGTGGGGTCATTGATAAGGGTGGCCATGGTGAGAAAGCCACGGAGGCGGACAATAAGGCGGACTAAGACAATTGTGAAGTGGGGTCCGCGTCCCGTGCCAGAACCGCCACCGCGGACAGACGCCCACCCAGACCCTCCCCTATAGGTCAAGGTTTTGCGGCCGGAGTCCGCAACTTTGGGGGGGGGGTTCTGTCACGTTCTGACCTTTATTTCCTATGTTTTGTATTTAGTTAGTATGGTCAGGGTGTGAGTTGGGGTGGGCAGTCTGTTTGTTTTTCTATGATTTGGGTATTTCTATGTTTCGGCCTAGTATGGTTCTCAATCAGAGGCAGGTGTCATTAGTTGTCTCTGATTGAGACAACTAAGTGTTTGTGGGTGATTGTTCCTGTCTCTGTCTTTGCACCAGATATGACTGTTTTGAGTTTTCACATTTCTTGTTTTTTGTAGTCAGTTGTTCATGTGTACCTTAACGTATTAAAAAGAACCATGGACACTTACCAGACCGCGTATTGGTCCTCTGATCCGTTTCACCTCTCCTCTTCGGAAGGTGAGGAGGAAATTCATTACAGCTAACTTTAGTTTATCTACTGAAACCCATGTTTTGTATTGCTGGCTAATATATTACTGTGTTACAGTTTGCTAACTTAGGTAGCTAGATAAATAATTACTGTTAGCCATATCTATGACAAAACAAAATGAAGCGGATTTACAATTGGAGATCTTTTGTATCTCGATTGTAAAAACCTATTATCTATTTAGTTGTAGATATGGCTACAACTAAATAGCAAGCTACAATGTTACAACCAGCAACCTAATGCTAGGTTTACCAGCGAATGTTAGCACATGACTGGAGTTGGCTAGCTAGTTAGCCTGGCGTCTGCTAACTTATGCGCCATGCCTTGCATTTGTAACTTGTTCGCAAAAACATGTGTAATTTCAGCAACTGTATGCAATTTTACGAGTAGTAACATAAATTATGAGGGTTGACATTGGTTATGATTATGGCCATGGATGCTGTTCAATCTCACAAAACTATAGGAATGAAGCAAGATAGGATTCCAAACAGACGTAAAGAACAGCAAAGGTTGAGGATTTCATTCTATATTGTTGTAAAAGATGCCTCTGCACATGTAGGCATGTTCAACTAGCCTACCTTAATATTGATGTTATGCTGGCAAGGTACAACTGTTCAAACTGTACAATAGAGTATAATTTATTTTTTGTCTTACAGAAAATACTGTGTGGTGCATGGGCTTCTTCCTGGAGTGGATTCTAGATACAGAAACATACTTATTTTGTCTGCATGTGTCATTGTAGCAGAACTGTGAGCTGTACCCCTCTCAAGAGATTAGACATTATGCTGGTTTTCAAGCAGAAGACTCAGGAGGAGCTGAATGGCAGTTTGATCATGACAACACTCATCCCACAGCTTTACAAGTATTCCCCGAACTTCACCCTGGATTCGTGGAAACAGGAGTCTAATAAAATGTCTGTGTCCAGATGCAGAGGCTCATTTTGAATTTATAAAAAGCCCCATTATTAAAATCATTGTTTTGCTCCATAAAGTAATCCAACAATACGTGTGACGCCATCACGTTTATTTAAGTCTTCTCACTTATTGATCAAGACAGGTCTTTGCCATTATGACATGCAGCACTTTGGGGTGGAATCCCACCTGTCCTAAAACCTCATAACCAATAAATAGCCATCACTAGCCGGCCTCCACCCAGTACCCTGCACCGAACTTAGATACTAGCCGGCTACCACCGTGTTACTCAACCCTGTACCTTAGAGGCTGCTAGTACACCTCCTGATGAACTCACTCATGTTATTCTCAGAGGCAACCCGGGAACATATCCCAGTCCCAATCTTGAAGCATGAAGCATGAATTCCGATTCATCGGACCAGCATTGAATAGACCTTAACACGCGTACCTCCTGTTTGAGTTTCTGCCTACAGGAAGGGAGGAGAAGAATGGAGTTGTAATCTGATTTGCAGAAGGAAGGGCAGAGGAGGGCATTGTAGCCATCCCGGAAGGGAGAGTAACAGTTTGTCGAGAGATTTTTGAAACGTGAATATTAAAGGCAATGTGTCAATAGAACTTTGGTAGTGTTTTCCTCAAATTTGCTTTGTTAAAGTCCCGAGCTACAATAATTGCAGCCTCAGGATGAGTGGTTTCCAGTTTGCACAAAGTCCAGTGTTGTTCTTGGCTTGAGGGAAATATACATGGCTGTGACTCTAACCAAAGATAATACTCTTAGGAGGTAATAAGGTCGGCATTTGATTGTGACGTATTCTTGGTCGGGTGAACAAAAGGAATTGAGTTCCTGTACATTATCACAATTACACCATGAGTAGTTAATCATGAAACATACCCCTCGCCTTTCTTCCTGGAGAGTTCTTTATTCCTGCCTGCACAATGTATTGAGAGCCCAGCTGGCTGTATGGATGGGGACAGTATATCCAGAGAGAGCCATGCTTCCTTGAAACAGAGTATGTTACAGTCCCTGATGTCTCTATGGAATGAGATCCTCACCCTGAGCTCATCTACTTTAAATTGAGATACCTTAGCAGTCAGCTTGTAAATATTTTGGTCAACTTACCTTCACCTTGTTCAGAGCTAGGGGTTTGAAGCGCATGTTGGTGGAATCAGATTATGTACCACCTACAACAAAATAGACAAAAAATATACAATTAAATTGTATTGATCTCTACTAGACTGGCTAGCTAAGCATACCTAACATGGGCATTTCTCTACTGTCAGCTTACTGTTGTCACTGAATCGGCAGCGATCTTGCTAGCAAGCTGACACTGGCTGAGAACCAACTTACCAATCATAGACGGTTCATCACTGCTACCAACACACAGAGAGTGAGTTAGCTATATTGACAATTCAATTTTTGTAATGTTTGGATAATAAAGAGCCAGGGTGAAATTCCCCTTTAAAGTGTGCTTTACTAAAAATGGTTTATATAGGAACCTGGAGAAGTCAAAGCACCTTGAGGGTGCTATCGCTACCCCAGAGTGTAATGTGGATTTGAGCAAAAACAGCTAAAAAAAGCCAATTCAGTCAAGTCAAACTCTGAAATGACAGCTAACTAGTTACCTTTTCATTTGTTTTAGCTGTTTTGCTTTGACATTTATATCCATGTTAATGATGCTGCTACATGATTTCGCCCGGTCAGAAAAATTACTAGCTGTCTTGTCCGACACCAGACGGGGTAGATTGAATTCGTATTTGTTGCTGAGGTCAGTGTGGGAAACATCAAGGTTTCTACAAGCCTCTGCTCTTGCAAACTAAATACTACTGTAGCCAGAGCAAAAGGAAATTATGTGTTTAATAAAAGCATACACTCTAAGAAAAAAGGGGTTATATATACACGATGTAGGATCTTAATTATAATGTTGCCAAGAATTGTTTTCCTGCACGGCAGTAAATGCAAGCTTATAGTGCGTTTTAGGTTTAAAAAAGCTTCTAAAGCTTGTAATTTACACTTTGACATTAAAGACTTGATATGGCCTAACGAAAAATGTATTAACCCCCACAAAAATGTCCATCAATAAACCACATTTCCTGTTGCTACAGGATTATTTTCCTGCTTTAGCAAACTGGGTCAAATTATGAGCCTACATCCATAAAACCTTTTGATCAATTTCTATTTCAACTGCATTCCAGTATGGTGACGCAAGAGGATTATAGTGGAACTTGCTAATAGCCTACCAAAAAACATGTTATTTTTCAATGTATTAACTTATGCAATGTTCATTTATTAATTCAAATATATGAAGCCAAAGTCATATGATAAACTATTGGCTAGATACAGTGCATTTGGAAAGCATTCAGACAACTACACTTTTTCCACACTTTGATATGTTACAGCCTTATTCTAAAATTAATTAAATAAAGGTTTTCACTCGTCAATCTACACACAACACCTCATAAGTGAAAACAGGTTTTTAGAAATGTCAATAGAAAACAGAAATACCTTATTTACCTATTTACCAATTCAGACCCTTTCGCTATGAGACTCAAAATTGAGCTCAGGTGCATCCTGTTTCCATTGATCATCCTTGAGATTTTTCTACAACTTGATTGGAGTCCACCTGTAGTAAATGAAACTGATTGGACATGATTTAGAAATGCCATATAAGGTCCCACAGTTGACAGTGCATGTCAGAGTAAAAACCAAGCCATGATGTCGAAGGAAGGTCGAAGGAAGGTCGAAGGAAGGTCGAAGGAAGGTCGAAGGAAGGTCGAAGGAATTTAAAAGGAATTGTCCATAGAGCTCCGAGACAGGATTGCGTTGAGGCACAGATCTGGGGAAGGGTAACAAAAAATCTCTGCAGCATTGAAGGTACGCCAGAAAACAGTGGCCTCCATCATTCTCAAATTAAAGAAGTTTGGAACCACCAAGACTCTTCCTAGAGCTGGTCACCCGGCTGGTTAAGAGAATGCCAAGAGTGAAGTATTTTGACGAATCTCAAATATAAAATATTTTTTGATTTAACACCTTTTTGCTTACTACATTACTCCATGTGTTATTTGACAATTTCCTTCTACAATGTAGAAAATAGTCAAATTTAAAGGAAAACCCTGGAATGAGTAGGTGTGTCCAAACTTTTGACTGGTACTGTATGTCAGCATAACATCTTTTTTTTCATTTTGGCAGAAACTCTTTACTTTTTTCTTCTCAGACAATAACCCATAGACTACTGTACTGTTTCATAAAGAAGTCAGCCAGAGTTGGTTCCCAAGCTTAATGTGGACCATCATTCAAATGAAGATGCATCCCTAGCCACCAGTGGTGGGGTAATGTGGGCTGGTGTGGCCGAAATACCAGGGCACAATTTTTGTCCCAGTCTGCTCTGACATGCATTGTTTTTTAATGTATTATTTCTTACCCTACACTCACAATAACATCTGCTAACCATGTGTATGTGACCAATAACATTTGATGTCTTTAGCCAGCTCCCATTATTATTATTGATATGAGTCAAACCCCCTCCATACATGTCCATATGCACATCATGAAACAAGATGTGATTATGCCAGTGACCCTCGTATTTAGAAACATTTGAGTTATTTCACTGTAACCGTTTTCATTTGATTACAAACTAAGCCCTCAGTTGGCCAACTAATTAGGATACCCTACTATAATGACGGATGGTTCTTGTTTTCCTGACCATACTTTAGCCAAGTAGCCTATCCATGAACAGTTTTTAAATGGTCTACTTGTGAGTTTCTTGACATATTTTGGAGGCTTTTTCCATCATCCTTTTACCATGATTCACATAGGCCTACAAACTTAATTTTTCTTATATCCATCCTCATTCCAAAGAGCGCCTCGTCAAGTTACCAAAGACGCGATCCTCTAAGTTATTCAGCCCTATAATGCCATATCAATGGTGGATAAGCCTACATGTACTGTATATCTTACTTATTGATAAGTGGCTCACATATACAACACAATTGTATTATAAAGTCATGTATATCCCTATACTTGTTGAAGCCAATAACGTTTTAATTAACAATGTTGACTGCCAACACCCCTTATATGCTGTATTTAGCAAAAACTGGATGTATTTTAGGCTACTGTGGCCATTATTCGCTATTGAATCCTATGCTATTTAGTAAACGGTATCAATCTCCAATTGACTAGGATGAGAATATTCCAGTAAATTGGAGTTGATTACAATGTCAATAACCTGCATAACATGAGACATCTGCATGCAGTATTAAGACATGGAACACGTTGATTGGCCAGTCAAGATAGAACTGCTAAAGGGGGTGGAGTTGCAGTCTACTGCAGAGATAGCCTGCAAAGTAATGTCATACTTTACAGGTCCATACCCAAACAGTTCGAACTACTAATTCTGAAAATTACTCTCTCCAGAAATAAGTCCCTCACTGTTGCCGCCTGCTACCGACCCCCCTCAGCTCCCAGCTGTGCCCTGGACACCATTTGTGAATTGATTGCCCCCCATCTAGCTTCAGAGTTTGTTCTGCTAGGTGACCTAAACTGGGATATGCTTAACACCCCGGCAGTCCTACAATCTAAGCTAGATGCCCCCAATCTCACACAAATCGTCAAAGAACCCACCAGGTACAACCCTAACTCTGTAAGCAAGGGCACCCTCATAGACGTCATCCTGACCAACTGGCCCTCCAAATACACCTCCGCTGTCTTCAACCAGGATCTCAGCGACCACTGCCTCATTGCCTGTATCCACTATGGTGCCGCAGTCAAACGACCACCCCTCATCACCGTCAAACGCTCCCTAAAACACTTCTGTGAGCAGGCCTTTCTAATCGACCTGGCCCGAGTATCCTGGAAGGACATTGACCTCATCCCGTCAGTTGAGGATGCCTGGTCATTCTTTAAGAGTAACTTCCTCACCATTTTAGATAAGCATGCTCCGTTCAAAAAATGCAGAACTAAGAACAGATACAGCCCTTGGTTCACTCCAGACCTGACTGCCCTCGACCAGCACAAAAACATCCTGTGGCAGACTGCAATAGCATCGAACAGTCCCCGCGATATGCAACTGTTCAGGGAAGTCAGGAACCAATACACGCAGTCAGTCAGGAAAGCTAAGGCCAGCTTCTTCAGGCAGAAGTTTGCATCCTGTAGCTCCAACTCCAAAAAGTTCTGGGACACTGTGAAGTCCATGGAGAACAAGAGCACCTCCTCCCAGCTGCCCACTGCACTGAGGCTAGGGAACACGGTCACCACCGACAAATCCATGATTATCGAAAACTTCAAAAAAGCATTTCTCAACGGCTGGCCATGCCTTCCGCCTGGCTACTCCTGCCTCAGCCAACAGCTCCGACCCCCCCGCAGCTCCTCGCCCAAGCCTCTCCAGGTTCTCCTTTACCCAAATCCAGATAGCAGATGTTCTGAAAGAGATGCAAAACCTGGACCCGTATAAATCAGCTGGGCTTGACAATCTGGACCCTCTATTTCTGAAACTATCCGCCGCCATTGTCGCAACCCCTATTACCAGCCTGTTCAACCTCTCTTTCATATCGTCTGAGATCCCCAAGGACTGGAAAGCTGCCGCAGTCATCCCCCTCTTCAAAGGGGGTGACACCCTGGACCCAAACTGTTACAGACCTATATCCATCCTGCCCTGCCTATCTAAGGTCTTCGAAAGCCAAGTCAACAAACAGGTCACTGACCATCTCGAATCCCACCGTACCTTCTCCGCTATGCAATCTGGTTTCCGAGCCGGTCACGGGTGCACCTCAGCCACACTCAAGGTACTAAACGACATCATAACCGCCATCGATAAAAGACAGTACTGTGCAGCCGTCTTCATCGACCTTGCCAAGGCTTTCGACTCTGTCAATCACCATATTCTTATCGGCAGACTCAGTAGCCTCGGTTTTTCAGATGACTGCCTTGCCTGGTTCACCAATTACTTTGCAGACAGAGTTCAGAGTGTCAAATCGGAGGGCATGTTGTCCGGTCCTCTGGCAGTCTCTATGGGGGTGCCACAGGGTTCAATTCTCTGGCCGACTCTTTTTCTCTGTATATATCAATGATGTTGCTCTTGCTGCGGGCGATTCCCTGATCCACCTCTGCGCAGACGACACCATTGTATACACTTTCGGCCCGTCATTGGACACTGTGCTATCTAACCTCCAATCGAGCTTCAATGCCATACAACACTCCTTCCGTGGCCTCCAACTGCTCTTAAACGCTAGTAAAACCAAATGCATGCTTTTCAACCGATCGCTGCCTGCACCCGCATGCCTGACTAGCATCACCACACTGGATGGTTCCGACCTTGAATATGTGGACACCTATAAGTACCTAGGTGTCTGGCTAGACTGCAAACTCTCCTTCCAGACCCATATCAAACATCTCCAATTGAAAATAAAATCAAGAATCGGCTTTCTATTCCGCAACAAAGCCTCCTTCACTCACGCTGCCAAGCTTACCCTAGTAAAACTGACTATCCTACCGATCCTCGACTTCGGCGACGTCATCTACAAAATTGCTTCCAACACTCTACTCAGCAAACTGGATGCAGTTTATCACAGTGCCATCCGTTTTGTCACTAAAGCACCTTATACTACCAACCACTGCGACTTGTATGCTCTAGTCGGCTGGCCCTCGCTACATATTCGTCGCCAGACCCACTGGCTTCAGGTCATCTACAAGGTCATGCTAGGCAAAGCTCCGCCTTATCTCAGCTCACTGGTCACGATGGCAACACCCATCCGTAGCACGCGCTCCAGCAGGTGTATCTCATTGATCATCCCTAAAGCCAACACCTCATTCGGCCGCCTTTCGTTCCAGTACTCTGCTGCCTGTGACTGGAACGAATTGCAAAAATCGCTGAAGTTGTAGACTTTTATCTCCCTCACCAACTTCAAACATCAGCTAGCTGAGCAGCTAACTGATCGCTGCAGCTGTACATAA
Organism: Oncorhynchus gorbuscha; assembly: GCF_021184085.1. Lineage (NCBI taxonomy): Eukaryota > Metazoa > Chordata > Actinopteri > Salmoniformes > Salmonidae > Oncorhynchus > Oncorhynchus gorbuscha. The sequence goes on from NC_060186.1 coordinate 36,446,154, forward strand.
TCTATTGGTAAATAGCACACCCATTTTCACCTACCTCATCCCCACAGTTTTTATTTATTTACTTCTCTGCTCTTTTGCACACCAATATCTCTACCTGTACATGATCATCTGATCATTTATCACTCCAGTGTTAATCTGCAATATTGTAATTATTCGCCTACCTCCTCATGCCTTTTGCACACATTGTATATAGACTCCCCTTTTTTTCTCTGTGTTATTGACTTGTTAATTGTTTACTCCATGTGGAACTCTGTGTTGTCTGTTCACACTGCTATGCTTTATCTTGGCCAGGTCGCAGTTGCAAATGAGAACCTGTTCTCAACTAGCCTACCTGGTTAAATAAAGGTGAAATATATATATATTTTTTTTTTAAATGGTCAAACCCTCATCACACCTAAACATATTTATTAATCAAAAACCTGTGTCACACCCTGTTCTGTTTAACCAGTCTTGTGCTTGTCGCCACCCTCCACCAGGTGTCTCCTATTCTTCCCCATTATCCCCTTTGTATTTATACCTGTGTTTTCTGTTTGTCTGTTGCCAGTTTGTCTTGTTTTGTCAGGTATTACCAGTGTGTTTCCCATTTCTCCAGTTCTTGTTTTCTAGTCTTCCCTGTTCCAACCTTTCTGCCTGTCCTGACCCTGCCAGCTGTTCTGTCCCTGATTGACTCTGCCTTGTATTATGAACCTTTGCCTCCCTCGACCTGCCCTTTTGTTATAATACATATTCTGAGAACCAAACTATCCGCCTCCTGTGTCTGCATCTGGGTCATATCCTGAGTCATGATACCCCGCCTTTTCATGCCACTGCCAACTACTGCGGCCATAGTTCCCGCTGTGAAAATAGCGAAACTATTTCTGACACACCCCCAGACCTATAGCACTACCACCCGTGCTAAAGTTTGTCATTGCGTTAGGTTTGCTCAAATAGAGCCCGCAGAGAGATACAGAAACTGAGGGAGAGACAAAGACGAAAGAGGAGTCATGTGAGGAATAAATCATGTAAACAAGTCATGTAGTGTGTGTGTGTTGGGGGCAGAACCAGGTCAGTGTGAGCAGGAGGGAGCACCAGGCAGGAGAAGCAGTGTGTGTGAGACGTCTACAGTGTCTAAATCCAAAATGGCACCCTATTCCCTATATAGTGCACTACTTTTGACCAGTCTTATGGACCCTGGTCAAAAGTAGTGCACTGCATAGGTAGTACGCTGCCATTTAGGATGCAGACATTGGTTAACAGCTGCTGGCTAATGACTGTCTAATCCTTTGGGCCCCTTCCTCTCCCATGGAGCAGCATGGGCTCACTGGAGCTGGGGTTCACACACACACACACACACACGCACATATGTAAGTACACACACACACACACTCTCCTGGAACAGCCTGGGCTCACTGAAGCATCAGAGGCCTGCTGTACACTACTGCTGGCTGTATATCCTGCTGCCAGTGCCACAAACCACCCGCTCCCCACCCAACACAGGTTTCTATTTGTTCATTATTTGGATTATGTCTGCCTACTGACCTGCCACCTGGAAGACACTGAGTAAGTCCCAAAGGGCCCCCTATTTCCTATATAGTGCACTACATTTACCAGAGCCCATGGGCCTTTGGTCAAAAGCAGTGCACTATACAAAAAAGGTGCCATTTGGGACAAAGAAACTGACAAAGCAACAGACAAAGGAACTGGTTCCTATTCATTGTTTACTGAGTCGACTAGCAGAGCAGGATATGTAGATTCAATGAACTGGTCAATGAATCAATCCTTCAATCCATCCGGTCAATTTAGTTTAGAATGTTGTCAATTTAAAGCTATGGCTACACAACAAGATTATTTGGCAAGATATTGATCATAATAGATGTAAGACAGTAGGCTTCAGCAATGTAACTTTCACAACAAATATGTCTCTTTGCTCATTGTTTAGAAAGTTAAGGATACCAAACCACCAACAAAGTTTCCCATAAGTTGAACGTATGGGGAATATTACTTTCCATTGGTCAGTGCAGTAATTGTACACATTGTTTTCTGCCCTGGCAATCGATCAGCTCTTGATCTATCCTCTCCCAACCTTCCAGTTTATATTTGACTGAGTCTGCCTCATAGCGGAACAAAGTAATGAATGCAGAAAGGGTGGTCTGTGTGCGTGTGTAGCAAGGGCAAACACAGACCTGTAACAGCGCAGTGTAATGAATGTGTAGAAACATTCCCTAATCCCCCATAAAGTTCCGCCATCGATCGGAGCTAGCTGTGTTTTCATTTGGATGAATAGACAGGCAGCAGCGAGGACACATCTCCAACTCTCTATTACCAACAGCACTGGGCTCCAAGAGACACTAAAGACAAGGTTCTGCATCCCAAATGGTACCCTATTCCCTATGGGTCCTGGTCAAAAGTAGTGTGGTATATAGGGAATTGGGATCAAAGACAACACTAAAGACAATGTTCTGATTGGCTCTCAGTGGTAAAGGTGGATAAGCAAATGCACATACAGTAACTTCAAGTTTATGTCCGTTTTTCCCTGTGTACATAATGTATAGGTGTGTGTGTGTGCTTACAAAGGAACTGGGCAATTACATATAATTACATATATATATATATATATATGAGTTTGAATGTATTGCTTATAGTTTCTTTACAGTCTTATGGATAAAGGCACACACACAGTAAAAACATAATGACTCCTTTTCTGCGTACCAAATGCCACCCTGGGCTCTTGTCAAAAGCAGTGCACTAAATAGGGAATAGGGTGCTGTCTGGGGCTCAACCCTTAACTCTCTAAGACACGAACAACCACTTCTAGCTGTGCTACTTACTGTGTTGAATGTATTGACTGGACATTGATTCCCCTCAGAGACATTTAGTCTATGTATTTACACATGTACTGCATGTCTGAGTGAGTGTGTGACTACGGTCTCAACCTTGTTCCCTTTAAAAACTCTGAAATATGGACCGAACCAAGTCGATGAAAAATAGTTAATCATTGTCTGCCTAATCATCTACAAATTGTTGCCGACTATTAATTGTTGGCCCACAGCCTTTTATACCTGCTGTTTGCCCCACCCCCACCACCATTAATCAATTGAATAAAGCAGGGCTACATTTATTCCACATCATCACTCTTGTTTAGTTATTAAAGGGATAGTTCACACAAATTACAAAATTACATATCCGTTTCCTTGGACAACGTTTTCACATGCTAATGTTTCAGCATTTGTGGCACAAATTCCATTCAAGCCATTGGGACCGATATTAGATAATAAAATAAAATAAAGTTTTTATTCATGTTCAAATCTATAAGTGACTTTGTTAACCTTCACAGTAACTTTTAGATCACTTTGGATGATTTGGAAACGATGCGCAAAAAATGCTAATATCATGACTTGAATCGGCTTTGTGCCACAAATGCTAAAGCATTCTCATGTGGAAACAGTGCCAGGGAAACTAAACCAAAGCATGGATTGCTGTCATACATTGTCCATAGACTGCTTACAGGGTAAGGAAACTAATGTGTAATTTTGTAATTTGGATTAGCTATCCCTTTCATTTATTTAGCCACTAATTTCACTCCAAGAATAAGAGCCGACTGGCTCTCTCTCTTCGATGGGCTGACTATTGAATAAATCAATCTAAAGGAGCCCGGCCACTCTAAAGCACAAACAAACCCAATTAATGCGTGTGCATGTCTGTGATAATGTGTGGGTGTGCACATAACCCACCTATCATTTCAACCAATAATTCTTAGTTAATTTATTACAATCTTGGATGGTCTTCTACAGTAAATCAACATTGGGGCTACCGTTGAATAAAATAATCATGATGACTATGACACTGTCATAGATAGCATTGATCATGAGTTTTGCAAGATAGCTGCACATATGGTATGAATTAGAACACACTGCTATGAACTTATCAGTGATTAACAGGCTGCTAACATCTCAACAAAAGCAAGAAAAGGTTGGAATTTCTTGGTGTTTTTTTCCACGGCTTTGAGAGAAAGCAACTACTCACTTCCAGACAAATTGATAGCATGCGAATAAAAGTCAGATGTAACAACAGAAATAACACTCAAATGTCTTTGATAGCATTGATAAGTCTGTTCATCAGTATTCAGTCAGCACACCGTCAACTGTCCATGCTGCATGCTGGTGTGTGTGTGTACGTGCAGGCTGGAAATCTGACCCCGCAAGACCTAGGCTTCAGGCGTCTGTTAACACATCAGAGGATCTGACAAGCTGTCCATCAACTTCACAATGGTTCAAAAACTTATGCTCTGTTTAACCTTGCAGCGTGTGTGTGTGTGTGTGTGTGTCTGCTTATTTTTAAATGAGCACGCACCACGTCCACGTGTAAGACCTGACACCAAGTGAAATGTTTTGTTTTCGGGGCATTAAAACTAACTTGGTTAGATGAAAATTATCTTGTGAAGCAGCTCATCAGTGACATCATTACATGTGCAGACGTGGAGTGCTCACTAACATGTTGTTATAAAAGTGACTGTGCAGCCGTACGGGGGAGAGGCAGCTGGCAGAAAAGCAGAAGCAGAGCACAGAGCTAGCTGTCAGGAGCATGGCTGTCTTTGGCGTTTTCTAAGAGAGAACTCAATGGGGGGAAGCACCTTCCTTCTTCGCTTGGGGGTGGTGTGTGTGTGTGTTTGGGGGGGGGGGGTGTATTGAGAGGGGGTTCTTATGATTCCTTTTAAAGGGGTGGAAAGAGTACTGTAGTAAAGACTTCTTTGTCTTAGACTTTTTAGTTCCTTTAATAGCACTTTTTGGTTTAACTGTCCCTTTGCGCGTCACTTAACCTGCACTGTGAATGGAAAGGAGGAAAGCCTTTCTGTATTATTGATGTTTGATGAAGAATTTCTCCCGACCCATGTAAATGCGGTGCGAGCTTATGTACAAAAGCCACTTCAATGTCCTAAATGTAAAAAGTTTGGTCAAGTGTTACCAAACGAAATATGATTGTTGAAGAGTCTGAGGATGCACGGTGTTGCAAAGGTGATGGGAATCACGTTCCAGAGTTCCCTGACTGTCCTGTTAGAGGGAAAGAGGTCAACGTAGGAAGGATCAGGGCTGTTGAGGTCTCCTATGCAGAGGCAGTGAAAATTGTTGAAGCAGCGAGTAGAGATGATGAACCTATGGTAGTGGATGGGGCCCAAAAGTCTGATGTCAGTCAGTTGAGAGATACTTTCCAAAGGCACTGTACGTTAAACAATTGGACTCCTAGCTAACTAGCTAGCTAGCACTGCATAAATAACCTTTATGCAGCACTTTATGCAGACCTTCTCAAAGACAATAAGCTAACTAGCTAACGATTTGCCTTGCTCTAATTTAACATTTCAACCTTATCGGACAGTAATGGACAGTATGGTGATTTCTGTTTGCAAGTTATTGTTATACTTTGTGATCCAGACTCTTACGCTGGATCTTATTTTTCCTTCAACCAGCGAGAGCTTGCAAAGCTGGGAGAATTCTGATCCTTTGGCAAAGAGGGTGAATAAACATTGTCACCAAATAAAATCAGTGCCAATTCATGTCCTGGGCCCATATTCATAAACCGTCTTCGATTAGGAGTGCTGATCAAAAGTCAAGTCCAACCTGGTTGTAATCCTAAATATGGGCCCTGGTATTGATGAATGACCAGGGCCCATTGTATCACTTCCTGGTATGGCAAATGCTCGGTCTCCGACCTGCAAGGTGTTACATAGGGTAGTGCGTACAGCCCAGTACATCACTGGGGCCAAGCTTCCTGCCATCCAGGACCTCTATACCAGGTCAAACAAATGTATTTATAAAGTCCTTCTTACATCAGCTGATGTCACAAAGTGCTGTAAAGAAACCCAGCCTAAAACCCCAAACAGCAAGCAACGCAGGTGTAGAAGCACGGTGGCTAGGAAAAACCCCCAGAAAGAATCCCTAGAAATAATCCTAGAGAGGAACCAGGCTATGAGGGGTGTCCAGTCCTCTTCTGGCTTATAACAGAACATGGCCAAGATGTTCAAATGTTCATAGATGACAATCACAGTGGTTGTAGAGGGTGCAACAGGTCAGCACCTCAGGAGTAAATGTCAGTTGGCTTTTCATAGCCGATCATTCAGAGTATCCGAGGACAATTTTTACACACTACGCACTTCAGCACTTGGCGGTCCCGTTCTGTGAGCTTGTGTGGCCTACCACTTCACGGCTTACCCATTGTTGCTTCTCGATGTTTACACTTCACAATAACATCACTTACAGTTGCAGGGCAGACATTTTACGAACTGACTTGTTGGAAAGGTGTGACGGTTCTACATTGAAAGTCACTGAGCTCTTCAGTAAGGCCATTCTACTGCCAATGTTTGTCTTTGGCGATTGCATGGCTGTGTGATTGATTTTATTCACCTGTAAGCAAGTAAAACACTGGAATGGTAGATTTGCAGTGGAAGAATGTGCAAAGTAGAGATAGAAATAATGGGGTGCAAAGGAGAAAAATAAATAAATACAGTAGGGGGAGAGGTAGTTGTTTGGGCTAAATTATAGATGGGCTATGTACAATCAGGGTTGATAAAGTATTTGAAGGACTTGCTTTAGACAGCCACAAAGAGCTGCTTTTGTAAAGTCCTACACGGTCACTTTGAAGAGCACTCCACAAGCGTTGAGCCAGGATATCTGAGGTACACCAACTGCCATACATCATGTTCACATGCATCTGTTTGTGGAGAGCCTATCACCAAACATAAGTTATTACAATAACTTGTTTGCATTCCAGTGAAGTGTAGAGAGGTAAGACTTCTGGACAAAACTTTGATCAGGGACATCTTAGAGTTCTTTTAATTACTTTATTTTTTATTTCACCTTTTATTTAACCAGGTAGGCTAGTTGAGAACAAGTTCTCATTTACAACTGCGACCTGGCCAAGATAAAGCAAAGCAGTACGACACAATACAACAACACAGAGTTACACATGGAATAAACAGAGTCAATAATACAGGAGAAGGTCAATATACAGGTTGTGCAAATGAGGTAAGATAAGGGAGGTAAGGCAATAAATAGGCCATGGTGGCGAAGTAATTACAATATACCAATTAAACACTGGAGTGATGAATGTGCAAGTAGAGATACTGGGGTGCAAAGGAGCAAGATAAATAAATAAATACAGTATGGGGATTAGGTAGTTAGATGGGCTATCTACAGATGGGCTATGTACAGTGAACTATGAGTTGCTCTGACAGCTGGTGCTTAAAGCTAGTGAGGGAAATATGAGTCTCCAGCTTCAGTGATTTTTGCAGTTCGTTCCAGTCATTGGCAGAAGAGAACTGGAAGGAAAGGAGGCCAAAGTAGGAATTGGCTTTAGGAGTGACCAGTGAGATATACCTGCTGGAGTGTGTGCTACGTGTGGGTGCTGCTATGGTGACCAGTAAGCTGAGATAAGGCGGGACTTTACCTAGCAGTGTCTTGTATATGACCTGGAGCCAGTGGGTTTGGCAACGAGTATGAAGCGAGGGCCAGCCAACGAGAGCGTACAGGGCGCAGTGGTGGGTATCATATGGGGCTTTGGTGACAAAACGGATGGCACTGTGAAAGACCTGCATCCAATTTGTTGAGTAGAGTGTTGGAGGCTATTTTGTAGATGACATCGCCGAAGTCGGGGATGGGTGGGACGGTCAGTTTTACAAGGGTATGTTTGGCAGCATGAGTGAAGGATTCTTATTTGCGAAATAGGAAGCCGATTCTAGATTAAATTTTTGAATGGCTTCTCTATCTGACCTGTTAACTGCCATTGGTAATAGAACAGTGACTATTTCTGTATGTTCACAGAAACATGTATGGAGCAAGCACATGGAGACTTGCAAGAAAGATGTGATGAAGTCCAGACTCACAGACGGGCTTGATATTCATGTCTCGAAATGGAGCAAGACCTGTCACTCGTCATTAACATTTTAATAGACAACTTTTACTTGTATTATCTTTATTAATTATTGAATTAAATGGCATCAGTCAATATTGGGAAGGAGAAACCCTGTGTATTTTACACCAGCTGCGGGCAAGGTTCTGACAGATGTGTGGCAAGAACACATCCAAATCAAACCACACCCACTAGCCAACTCACGTTTGGCCAGCATTCGTTGAGGAGCAAGCCAAAAAACAAATAAGCAGTTGCTGTTCCCCTTTAAAATGTTCAAATAAAGCCTTAACTCCAACATATAGACCTTAAGGATAATCATGAACATGGTTTAATTTTGAAATGACTAACTTTATTTGTGCTTTTCACAGAATCGCCCACTACTTTTGACCAGGGCCCATAGGGTTTCCGTCAAAACTAGTTCACTAAATAGGGATTAGGGTGCCATTTCGGACACAGATACAGAGATGTGTGGACTTTAGATATTGTACACTGAATTCCACCATGACCAAAGCTGTGGTATATTCATTAGTTGGAATCCATTGCAAAACGTTGTTGGAAACGGAAACCGTTTACCCAAAACTAAAAATGTTATGCAACGAAAACACAAGTTTCTATTGGACAAATTCAGTTAGGCCCCTCCCAGTTCCGTTCCTTTTTGCTCTGTTTGCTTCTGTTAGGTTCCTAGATGGTAAACAGTTTCCGTTGCAAAACGTTTAGCAACAGACCGAATGTTTGTAATGGAATGCTAGCTGGGGTCCCCTTGCTGGTCCTCTCTGTGTTGCATGTTCAGCTGCAAACTGGACATCTGTCGACCAACTGCAGCAGGAAGTCCTCATAAACAGGGTACTTCCTCATTTTATGAGGCGGTGTTGATTGGGAGGGCCTGTGACAGGGTGATACAATCGACATCCAAGTGGTAAATTGCATTTTGTTATAAAGAACGTTTTTTGATGCTCTTCACAACCAAATGACTACTTCTGCTTGGTAATTAACCTACTAATTAATCAAACTCGGTATTTTTTTATACAACATTTCACATAACACATATTACCATGGTTGATGAAGCCGTCGTTGTCAAGGCATTAAATCGTATCAAGCCCATTCTAGGTCATCAGCAGTTACCACAGCCACAAAGCCTCCCTATTTCTACAATTTATCTTCTTTAAATTTTAAATTTGAAACCTAACCTTAACCGTAACCGCACTGCTAACCTTATGCCTATCCTTAAAATAAGGTGGAAAAGCTTGTTTTTTTCCCATTAAATTTTACGAGACAATTTGACTTTGTGGCTGTGGTAGTGGAATCCCTGATTCTCAGCTATACTGATTGTAGCTCCAGATTGGATAAAATTTAGGCCAGTAACGCGGTTAAAGTTTTTGTTGCCCCTAGTTCACTGTATTAGTCAGACTTAGACATGAGTAAACTACAACCATAGTTGCATCCATTGTTTAGTTTTGCCCTAGACAATTCAGAATACACGTGTATGAGCTACGAATTAACTTGCAAATCTGACTTGTAGGCTAATGTTAGCTAGCTAGTTAGCCAGCTAATGGTAGCTAGCCTGACTCACTAGCATTATCAAATTATAATGTTGCATAACCAGCAGTATCTAGACAATACACAAACTTCTATGACCTACGACCTAAGTTATAATGAGGTAGCTAGCTAGCTAAGCTAATATTATTTAAAACTTAAGGTAGCCTGCCTCGCATTATCAAAAGATAGCTACCTACATAATGAGCAATGTCGTCATCTAATGTCTTTAGCTAAATTATACCAGAGGTAATTATATTCCAGTATCTCTGGTTTTACTCACCACCGCCAGTTGTTGCCCACCAACCTAGCATGCAGACTTGGGGACAACGAATTCCAAACGATACACCATCCCATCTGGGTTGGGATTAGTGGGACTATCATTTGTATTTCAACAGGACAATGACCCAACACACCTCCAGGCTGTGTAAGGGCTATTTGACCAAAAAGGAGAGTGATGGAGTGCTGCATCAGATGACCTGGCCTTCACAATCCCCCTATCTCAATCAAATGGAGATGGTTTGGGATGAGTTGGACCGCAGAGTGAAGGAAAAGCAGCCAACAAGTACTCAGCATATGTGAGAACTCCTTCAAGACTGTTGGAAAAGCATTCCAGGCGAAGCTGTTTGAGAGAATGCACAGGGCACAGGGTAGCTACTTTAAAGAACCTCAAATATAAAATCTATTTGATTTGTTTAACACTTTTTTGGTTACTACATGATTCCATATATGTTATTTCATAGTTTTGATGTCTTCACTATTATTCTACAATGTAGAAAATAGTCAAAATAAAGAAACTCTTGAATGAGTAGGTCTTCTAAAACTTTTGACCGATAGTGTATATAAAGAGACAAAAATAAAATGTTATCATCTAGTGGAAAGCCTTCCCAGAAGAGTGGAAGATGTTAAGGCAGCAAAGGGGGGACCAACTCCAAATGAATGCCAAGGATTTTGCAATGAAGTGTTTGACAATTAGGTGTCCACATACGCTTGTGTTGGCCCATTCTTTACTCAGTTAGCCAACATTTTCCGATTTGGGTGTGAATGAAGTTATGCTGTTGCTGCTTTTTTGAATGTGTTGAGGATTAGTGTAGCGGAGGTGTTGTTGCCTGCCTTTACCACAGTGGGGCCCGCCAGGAAGTCCAGGACCCAGTTGCACAGGGCGTAGTGATGAGCTTGGAGGGCACTATGGTGTTGAAAGCTGAGCTGTAGTCGATGAACAGTGTTCTTAAATAGGTATTCCTGTTATCCAGATGGGAGGGGGCAGTGTGCTGTGCGATGACTATTGCCTCATTCGTGAATCTGTTGGGGCGGTATGCAAATTGTATTGGGTCTAGGGTGTCGGGTAAGGTGGAGTTGATATGATCCTCTGAAAGCACTTCATGAGTACTACGGGTGATAGTAATTTATTTCAGTTACCTTTGCTTTGTTGGATACAGGAAAAATGGTGGACATCTTGAAGCAAGTGGGGACAACAGACCTGGATAGGGAGAGATTGGATATGTTCGTAAACTCTCCAGACAGCTGGTCTGCACGTGCGGCTTGGGATATAGTCTGGACCAGCTGCCTTGCCAGGGTTAAGATGCTTAAATATCTTACTCACGTCTGCCACGGAGAACGAGAGCTCACAGTCTTCGGGAGTGGTGGAGGCCCGCGTTGGTGGCACTGTGTTTTCCTCAAAGTGGGGAAGAAGTTGTAGAGCTTGTCTGGGAGCAAGGCATCAATATCTGCTGTGTGGCTGGTTTCCTCTTTACAATTCATGATTGTCTGGAGGTAAATGTTGTTTGTGGGTAATAATGCAAGAAACGTTCTGAAAAAATAATGTACGAAAAAATACCACCCCAAACAATACTGCAAAGTTGTCTAGGAGCTAGGAACAGGGCGACGATGTCCGTCGGTCCCGTCTTGTCAATGTGCAACACGAATGCAGTGAGGCAGCTGAAAGTTATGTTGGATTCAGGCAGTCATATTGGACTAGCAAAGGTTCAAAAGTAACTACTAAATGATAGCGGGAGAATCCCCGCCACGTCCTCAAAACCCATTGGAGGAAAAGGTCAGGCGGGAAGATCCTCCAGATTTCTCATCCAATGGGTTTTGAGAAGGAGATGAGGAGAGGGGATGTGAGCAGTATGCAATTGAGATCTTCACAAGCAGGTGACTTAACAGTCCATTTATGGCGGGCAAATTGGATTCCCAACATAGTTGAATTACACAAAAATAGTCTTGAGTACAGGTCATAAATCCTGTACACAAATATGAAAATTGTCTCACATTTAAAACATGTAGAGTGGATGGTGAAAAAAACATAATTTAAAGGACAATTCCGCCACTTCATAACTAGTTATTAAGCTATTAGTATACAGTGTACCTAATGCTATTTGAAACCCATTTTGATGTTTTATACCTCACAATTGTTTTAGGAATTGTGGTGCTTTTGTATTGCCCTCATCTACAGCATACTATGATTCCCAGGGTGCATTCTGTCTCCCATGATGCAATGCTCTCTGTAGTTAGCCTGTATTTAGCCTAGCTAGCCCAGGCAAAGCTAAGTCTAAATATATTGCTTATGTCATAAGTTATGAGTACATTTCACATTACTTTTTGGTAAATATATTGTAAGGCTGCCAATGAATGGCATGCTGAATATATATTTGTTTGATGCTAACTAGCTACACTAACCATAATACAGAGTTACTGCATCTAGTTAGCATGCTAGCTAGCGTAACTGTGGACGTTATATTGAAAACAAGTGTTTGCAACAACAACAGCCAAGTTTCATCTAAGTGACTGTTTTAAACAACAGTCAAAACAACATGTTCTTCCTTTCCTTCCTCCCTTGTTCGTCCATCATAGTCATTGACGATGACCATGACACGATTCATTGGGATGAACAGATGGCTGTTGAGACCAATCTCAGCCCGGAAAAGACTCTTTGGCAGGCTTGACATAATATCGTGGTAGGATTCTCCTGAGGGACGGCTCTGTTGACCTCTAAAAGTCTAAGCCGTTGGGGTACTAAGCTAACATAGTTGGCACATCAGCATTACCGAGTTCAGACGAGTTCCGTGACACTTCCGGGGTTTGGAGTCGTAGAGCACCAATGTAGGCAAAACCGTTTGAATGCTACAGAAGTTTTCGTGAGAAGACCGATTTTTTGGGATGTCTCATGGTCTGACAAAAACCACTATTGCTCTGCCACGTTTCGTGGAAGACTGACATAAGCGGATGCGGTGTATTGAGATGAAGCCCATGACGCCCAAGCTCAAAAACTGATATCTCTACCTTAAACTGGTGGATTTGGATGGGGATTTGTTTATTATGTTACTTAGAATGACATACGGGTGCGTCAATAGACTCTTAATTAATAATGGTATTTCGCTTTTGTCTCTTCACCATGGCATTTTTGGTCCTGCTGGTTTCAGAGGTGGTAGCACCATCCCAGATGAGATTACGTCAGATGGGACGAACATGAGCGAGGCTTTCCCATGACCTTAGATCGATGATAATGCTCTTGAGGGACGCATACAGGGTGTCTTTAATGTGTTTCTTTGGTCCAACTTGTGCTCGCTTGTCATTTTTCAGCTCTCCGGAGATCTGCTTAGAGAGACAAGTAGCAGGCATCCTGGTAACATGGCCCGCCCATCTGAACTGTGCTTTCATAAGCAGTGTGGGAATGCTCATCATGTCGACAAGGGTGAGGACTTCAGTGTCTGGGATTTTGACGTGCCACTTTATTATGGGCTCCTGAGTGACACAGCGGTCTAAGGCACTGCATCTCAGTGCTTAAGGCGTCAGTACAGACCCTGGTTCGATCTCATGGTAGGCCGTCATTGTAAAATAAGAGTTTGTTCATAACTGACCTGCCTAGTTTAATTAAAACATTTAAAAATCATCAGGAGCTTCAGGTCTAACTAACTGGCCCTGCCTGCTCTTATACCATGCTGATGTGAAACAACCCAATATATCAATTAGCTAAGAAATGTCATGTTACAGACTTCCTCTTCTCACATGTTAATCTTTATCATTTACCCAACATCGACAAATAATTTTGAACTTTCTAATTATCAATAATGCTTTGAAAATTACATGATCACAATTCACTCATGAACTGGACTAGCCCACTGTCAACAGTGGCGGGAACCCATTCATAAAAATGTGTTGAAAGCCTGTCACTTCCTTTACAACTTCCAGGGCGAGAGACAGAAGCAAATGGAATGTGCACATCAAGATATGTACACATCTCATCTTCAGAAATATAAACGCAGTTAGTGAACAGATATTCTGTCATGTTTTGTCTTATATTGTCTTGTCATTTTGCTTTCCCTTCTGTTAGTTTTCCCCCTGCTGGTCTTATTAGGTTCGTTCCCTTTTTTCTCTCTCCCTTCCTCTCTCTCTTCTCTCTATCGTTCCGTTCCTGCTCCCAGCTGTTCCTATTCCCCTACTCAATCATCTAGTCTTTTCACACCTGTTCCGTATCTTGCCCTCTGATTAGAGTCCCTATTTCTCCCCTTGTTTTCCGCTTCTGTCCTGTCGGATCCTTGTATATTGTTCGCCGTGCTGTGTCTTTGTCTCGCCCTGTCGTGTCTTGTTTCCCTCAGATGCTGCGTGTGAGCAGGTGTCTGAGTCTGCTACGGTCGGTGCCTTCCCGAGGCAACCTACAGTTAATGGTCGAGTCTCCAGTCTGTCCTCGTCACTACGAGTGGAATTAAGTTTTTTATGTTTTGTTTTCTGCTCTGATTGTCCAGGAGTATTGCCTATTTCCTTTACTGGAATAAAGACTCTGTTTTCGCCAAGTCGCTTTTGGGTCCTCATTCACCTGCATAACAGAAGGATCCGACCAAGAATGGACCCAGCGACTACAGATTCTCGTAACACTGCCGTCGAGATCCAAGGAGCCATGCTCGGCAGACACGAGCAGGAATTGTCTGCTGCTCGTCATGCCGTTGAGAACCTGGCCGCTCAGGTTTCCGACCTCTCTGGACAGTTCCAGAGTCTTCGTCTCGTGCCACCTGCTACTTCCTGGTCTGCCGAGCCTCCGGAACCTAGGGTTAATAACCCACCTTGTTACTCCGGGCAGCCCACGGAGTGCCGCTCCTTTCTCACCCAGTGTGATATTGTCTTCTCTCTCCAACCCAACACATACTCTAGAGAGAGAGCTCGGGTTGCTTACGTTATATCACTCCTTACTGGCCGGGCTCGAGAGTGGGGCACAGCTATCTGGGAGGCAAGGGCTGAGTGTTCTAACAATTACCTGAACTTTAAAGAGGAGATGATTCGGGTTTTTGATCGTTCAGTTTTTGGTAGGGAGGCTTCTAGGGCCCTGGCTTCCCTATGTCAAGGTGATCGATCCATAACGGATTACTCTATAGAGTTTCGCACTCTTGCTGCCTCTAGTGACTGGAACGAGCCGGCGCTGCTCGCTCGTTTTCTGGAGGGACTCCACGCAGAGGTTAAAGATGAGATTCTCTCCCGGGAGGTTCCTTCCAGTGTGGACTCTTTGATTGCACTCGCCATCCGCATAGAACGACGGGTAGATCTTTGTCACCAAGCTCGTGGAAGAGAGCTCGCGTTAATGGTGTTTCCCCTCTCCGCATCGCAACCATCTCCCTCCTCTGGCTCAGAGACTGAGCCCATGCAGCTGGGAGGTATTCGCATCTCGACTAAGGAGAGGGAACGGAGGATCACCAACCGCCTGTGCCTCTATTGCGGACTTGCTGGACATTTTGTCAATTCATGTCCAGTAAAAGCCAGAGCTCATCAGTAAGCGGAGGGCTACTGGTGAGCGCTACTACTCAGGTCTCTCCATCAAGATCCTGTACTACTATGTCGGTCCATCTACGCTGGACCGGTTCGGGTGCTACATGCAGTGCCTTGATAGACTCTGGGGCTGAGGGTTGTTTTATGGACGAAGCATGGGCTCGGAAACATGACATTCCTTTCAGACAGTTAGGGAAGCCTACGCCCATGTTCGCCTTAGACGGTAGTCATCTCCCCAGTATCAGATATGAGACACTACCTTTAACCCTCACAGTATCTGGTAACCACAGTGAGACTATTTCCTTTTTGATTTTTCGTTCACCTTTTACACCTGTTGTTTTGGGTCATCCCTGGCTAGTATGTCATAATCCTTCTATTAATTGGTCTAGTAATTCTATCCTATCCTGGAACGTTTCTTGTCATGTGAAGTGTTTAATGTCTGCTATCCCTCCCGTTTCTTCTGTCCCCACTTTTCAGGAGGAACCTGGCGATTTGACAGGAGTGCCGGAGGAATATCATGATCTGCGCACGGTCTTCAGTCGGTCCAGAGCCAACTCCCTTCCTCCTCACCGGTCGTATGATTGTAGTATTGATCTCCTTCCGGGGACCACTCCTCCTCGGGGTAGACTATACTCTCTGTCGGCTCCCGAACGTAAGGCTCTCAAGGATTATTTGTCTGTGTCTCTTGACGCCGGCACCGTAGTGCCTTCTTCCTCCCCTGCCGGGACGGGGTTTTTTTTTGTTAAGAAGAAGGACGGTACTCTGCGCCCCTGCGTGGATTATCGAGGGCTGAATGACATAACGGTTAAGAATCGTTATCCGCTTCCCCTTATGTCATCAGCCTTCGAGATTCTGCAGGGAGCCAGGTTCTTTACTAAGTTGGACCTTCGTAACGCTTACCATCTCGTGCGCATCAGAGAGGGGGACGAGTGGAAAACGGCGTTTAACACTCCGTTAGGGCATTTTGAGTACCGGGTTCTGCCGTTTGGTCTCGCTAATGCGCCAGCTGTTTTTCAGGCATTAGTTAATGATGTTCTGAGAGACATGCTGAACATCTTTGTTTTTGTCTACCTTGACGATATCCTGATTTTTTCACCGTCACTCGAGATTCATGTTCAGCACGTTCGACGTGTACTCCAGCGCCTTTTAGAGAATTGTCTCTACGTGAAGGCTGAGAAGTGCTCTTTTCATGTCTCCTCCGTCACTTTTCTCGGTTCTGTTATTTCCGCTGAAGGCATTCAGATGGATCCCGCTAAGGTCCAAGCTGTCAGTGATTGGCCCGTTCCAAGGTCACGTGTCGAGTTGCAGCGCTTTCTAGGTTTCGCTAATTTCTATCGGCGTTTCATTCGTAATTTCGGTCAAGTTGCTGCCCCTCTCACAGCTCTTACTTCTGTCAAGACGTGTTTTAAGTGGTCCGGTTCCGCCCAGGGAGCTTTTGATCTTCTCAAGAAACGTTTTACGTCCGCTCCTATCCTCGTTACTCCTGACGTCACTAAACAATTCATTGTCGAGGTTGACGCTTCAGAGGTAGGCGTGGGAGCCATTCTATCCCAGCGCTTCCAGTCTGACGATAAGGTTCATCCTTGCGCTTATTTTTCTCATCGCCTGTCGCCATCGGAACGCAACTATGATGTGGGTAACCGCGAACTGCTCGCCATCCGCTTAGCCCTAGGCGAATGGCGACAGTGGTTGGAGGGGGCGACCGTTCCTTTTGTCGTTTGGACAGACCATAAGAACCTTGAGTACATCCGTTCTGCCAAACGACTTAATGCACGTCAAGCTCGTTGGGCGTTGTTTTTCGCTCGTTTCGAGTTTGTGATTTCTTACCGTCCGGGTAGTAAGAACACCAAGCCTGATGCCTTATCCCGTCTCTTTAGTTATTCTGTGGCTTCTACTGATCCCGAGGGGATTCTTCCTTATGGGCGTGTTGTCGGGTTGACAGTCTGGGGAATTGAAAGACAGGTTAAGCAAGCACTCACGCACACTGCGTCGCCGCGCGCTTGTCCTAGTAACCTTCTTTTCGTTCCTGTTTCTACTCGTCTGGCTGTTCTTCAGTGGGCTCACTCTGCCAAGTTAGCTGGTCATCCCGGCGTTCGAGGTACTCTTGCTTCTATTCGCCAGCGCTTTTGGTGGCCTACTCAGGAGCGTGACACGCGCCGTTTCGTGGCTGCTTGTTCGGACTGCGCGCAGACTAAGTCAGGTAACTCTCCTCCTGCCGGTCGTCTCAGACCGCTTCCCATTCCTTCTCGACCATGGTCTCACATCGCCTTAGACTTCATTACCGGTCTGCCTTTGTCTGCGGGGAAGACTGTGATTCTTACGGTTGTCGATAGGTTCTCTAAGGCGGCACATTTCATTCCCCTCGCTAAGCTTCCTTCCGCTAAGGAGACGGCACAAATCATCATCGAGAATGTGTTCAGAATTCATGGCCTCCCGTTAGACGCCGTTTCAGACAGAGGTCCGCAATTCACGTCACAGTTTTGGAGGGAGTTCTGTCGTTTGATTGGTGCGTCCGTCAGTCTCTCTTCCGGGTTTCATCCCCAGTCTAATGGTCAAGCAGAAAGGGCCAATCAGACGATTGGTCGCATACTACGCAGCCTTTCTTTTAGAAACCCTGCGTCTTGGGCAGAACAGCTCCCCTGGGCAGAATACGCTCACAACTCGCTTCCTTCGTCTGCTACCGGGTTATCTCCGTTTCAGAGTAGTCTGGGTTACCAGCCTCCTCTGTTCTCATCCCAGCTTGCCGAGTCCAGCGTTCCCTCCGCTCAAGCGTTTGTCCAACGGTGTGAGCGCACCTGGAGGAGGGTGAGGTCTGCACTTTGCCGTTACAGGGCACAGACTGTGAGAGCCGCCAATAAACGTAGGATTAAGAGTCCTAGGTATTGTTGCGGCCAGAGAGTGTGGCTTTCCACTCGTAACCTTCCCCTTACGACAGCTTCTCGTAAGTTGACTCCGCGGTTCATTGGTCCGTTCCGTGTCTCCCAGGTCGTCAATCCTGTCGCTGTGCGACTGCTTCTTCCGCGACATCTTCGTCGCGTCCATCCTGTCTTCCATGTCTCCTGTGTCAAGCCCTTTCTTCGCACCCCCGTTCGTCTTCCCTCCCCCCGTCCTTGTCGAGAGCGCACCTATTTACAAGGTACGTAGGATCATGGACATGCGTTCTCGGGGACGGGGTCACCAATACTTAGTGGATTGGGAGGGTTACGGTCCTGAGGAGAGGAGTTGGGTTCCGTCTCGGGACGTGCTGGACCGTTCGCTGATTGATGATTTCCTCCGTTGCCACCAGGATTCCTCCTCGAGTGCGCCAGGAGGCGCTCGGTGAGTGGGGGGGTACTGTCATGTTTTGTCTTATATTGTCTTGTCATTTTGCTTTCCCTTCTGTTAGTTTTCCCCCTGCTGGTCTTATTAGGTTCGTTCCCTTTTTTCTCTCTCCCTTCCTCTCTCTCTTCTCTCTATCGTTCCGTTCCTGCTCCCAGCTGTTCCTATTCCCCTACTCAATCATCTAGTCTTTTCACACCTGTTCCGTATCTTGCCCTCTGATTAGAGTCCCTATTTCTCCCCTTGTTTTCCGTTTCTGTCCTGTCGGATCCTTGTATATTGTTCGCCGTGCTGTGTCTTTGTCTCGCCCTGTCGTGTCTTGTTTCCCTCAGATGCTGCGTGTGAGCAGGTGTCTGAGTCTGCTACGGTCGGTGCCTTCCCGAGGCAACCTACAGTTAATGGTCGAGTCTCCAGTCTGTCCTCGTCACTACGAGTGGAATTAAGTTTTTTATGTTTTGTTTTCTGCTCTGATTGTCCAGGAGTATTGCCTATTTCCTTTACTGGAATAAAGACTCTGTTTTCGCCAAGTCGCTTTTGGGTCCTCATTCACCTGCATAACATATTCAACTACACAACATAACAATTCTTAACAATACTAGGGGATCAGTCTAATTATGGACAAGAGATTTTTAAACTGTATTATTTCTTCTGTTACAGCTTGCTGTGTGTCCGCTCTGTGTGTCTGCCCCAAGCCTCAGACACTGTGCATACGGCACACTGCTGCACATTACACATGGTGATGTCGGTGCTCAATAAACCATTAACCTTTTACTCCAGTGGGCTAAATCAGGGCCATAGAGTGATTCATGGTCGTCTAAAACAAATCTACTTTGAAACAGAAGTATACACCTCACACACATGGTTATGGGCTTAAAAAATACCTATGTACCATGTCAGATATAGAGTTGAAATTAATTCAATTTTGAGTTTGCATCCCAATATCACAGAAGATTGAAAAAGAACAAAACTGTTTGGCATAGAAACACAGTTTTTTGCCATAAATTGTTTTTTAAAATTAATCATGAAATTATGAAAAATATTATAACATTCCACCCATGACATCAAAGAGGGCGCTTTTTGTCATTGACTGCAGGAAAGGGCTACATTGTACCTTTGTATTAATGATAATTTATACTGCATGGTGATGGATGAGAACCGTCACAGACAGTGCCCATATGGCTTTGGTCAAAAGTATATAAGGAATCGGGTGCCTTTTTAAACTCAACTACGACACTATAAAGCAGAAAAAAGACATTGATGAAGGCATTGGTGAGTCAGTATTAACATGTACAGTAGTGTGACTGTATATTTTCCATTAAACACACAATGTTTTATGTTACTGCACTAAACATGGAATTAGAATAGAGCTATTGTCACGTGTATTCCCTCTCTGGCCTCTAGGTCACCAGGCTGCTCATTATGTCGCACACCTGTCACCATCGTTACACGCACCAGCGCGTCATCAGACTCACCTGGACTCCATCACCTCCCTAATTACCTCCCTATATATGTCACTCCCTTTGGTTCCTTCCCCAGGTGTTATTGTTTCCGTTTCCGGCCTGTGCGTTGTTCGTGTTTCGTATTATGTTTCATTTATTTATTAAATTATTCACTCCCTGAACTTGCTTCCTGACTCCCAGCACACACGTTACAGCTATGTTTAATCTGTTTCTTTTATTTAAATGTATTTATTTAATATTTAGTCTTACAATTCTACCCAAAGATGACAAATACTTCCCAACTTCAACTTTGCATGCACACAGTTGCATGGGTCGCCATACTCTAGTTCGACAATTTAAAATTGACTTCTAAAATTATTCCAATCCCTATTAATAGGTAAATGCTGTTTAGTGGTTTTGGGTGGTGTCTTTAGGACCAATGCCGATGGCTTAGAGCTGAAGGAGACTATAGACTACGTAGAGCGCATCAACGCAGCAGCAGGGAATAGCGCAATTTCTCTCAAAACAAGGACTTGGAAAAAAATAGTTTAGATTTTCTCTTGTCAGACCAAGAAATAAACATATCAAGATTAAGCTGTCCCAGTTGATTTTAAGGACTTAAAATCAACTGGGACAGGTTAATCTTGACATGTTTTCCCGAATTCTCCCTACATTGCTTCGCCCAAGCTCAATACTTAAAATAATTGTAATTATGAAACCTTGTACCTATGTTTGTCATATGTAGTTGCTTGCCTTTATTTGCTGAAATATATAATTTTTCAATAAACGTTAATCAAATACAACCACCAACTGTTTGCTGATGCTCTAAGATGGCATCTTGAATCTCAAGAAAACTGTCTGTGTTTGTATTTGATGAACATTTTATTTAAAAGTAGGAATTTCAGCAAACAAAGAAAGGCACGTGACTACGGAGGACAAACTAATGTACAAGATAAGCATTACATTTTTTTTTTTTTAAGTATTGACCTTTGGGGAATCGACGTAGTCAGAGCTGATGTCCACAAAGCCTGGTCTCTGCTCAACTCTGTTGGTGGAGTTCAGTTTAGTCAGCTAGAGTGGCAAGAGATCAGTCCGGGCTGCTTATTTGAAGTGTACACATTTTTTTCTACTTTACTCTAATTTGAGATGTTTCTTATTTTCTGGACTCTGGTACTGTACAAAGCCATTCCCATTTGCTTGAAAATAAATAAACTAAGGTGCCATACTCCTATCCAGTCCTTTGGCACCTTAGACAACACTCTAGCCAGTCCGCTTTTTTACAGCCTATTCCCCCTATTCCCCATAGTGCCCTACATTTGACCAGAGCCTTACTGTATGTCTTTTGATGGTGCACCATGCTACTTTGACATTACACTGACTTTGGGAAGGGCGAATGAGTGGTGTTGTCTGTTTTCCAGGGGAAATTGCAGTGTAAAAAAATAGGCACCCCTCTGTATGGTCAGCCTACTCAATGGGAGGACACAGATGAAAATAACTCCGGTAAGCAAGATGGAAGGACATCTGACAAGAAGATTGACAGACCTGAGTCAGGTAGGTCAATGTTTTTGCGTGTTTGATTGAACTGACTCCAGACTGCTCCTGGGTGGAGTTTCCCCTAGGTACAGATCTAGGATCAGCTTCCCATCCCCCAATCCTAATCTTAACCAGCAGTGGGGAAAATGATAAATTTACCTAAAATCAGAATCTAGGGGCAACTCACCCTAGACCGATAAACCACTCCAGACCAGCTTGTTCGGTAGGCTATAGTTCATCCTGGTCTGGGAACAGGAGAGGAATATGGCCAAACAGTGGCTTCTCATCTACACACACAAACAATGCATCAAGCTGGGGCGGCAGGGTAGCCTAGTGGTTAGAGCGTTGGACTAGTAACCGGAAGGTTGCGAGTTCAAACCCCCGAGCTGACAAGGTACAAATCTGTCGTTCTGCCCCTGAACAGGCAGTCATTGAAAATAAGAATTTGTTCTTAACTGACTTGCCTGGTTAAATAAAGGTAAAATAAAAATAAAAAAGCTCAATTGCTGCCTGTCAATGGCTGCACTTGAGTTCCGTCCAAGATTATTCACTGTAATTTATCTCAATATTTTGTGAAGTGTGTTATTTATCATGTTAATGTAATATCACATTTACCAACCATATGGGGACTGAGGTGACGGTGGCGAGTGCTTTGTTGTGCTGCACATTGCCGTTAGTGTACTTCTGTCCAGCTGACCTCTCTTTGATGGGTCCTCAACATGGAAATAGAATCGCTATCTTTGACTTGAATAGGAATTGTATTATACTAATGCTAATTATATTGTCCTCAATGCCTTACTACAGTAAAAACTGATTCAGTAATGGTAAACAGAAATAGAATTACTACAATGAAAATCCCTATTCAAGTCAATAATGCGGTTACCATTCAAATTGCCATAGTCAGCGATTCCAAGCCCGTTCTAGTTATGTCTATTTCTATGGTGTCATGTAGAGTAGGCCAGAAGGCTAAACTGGATAACCTAACCTCCATCAAAATAAAAAGATGGCGGAGCCGCAAAAGTTATTCTGTGCAAAGGTGTTTATTTGTGCAAAGGTGAAAGAGAGGCTCCTTTTGTAGGGCTAGCCCCTCCCCTCAGAACAATTAACTCTAATTAATTAATCAATTAACAATACAAACCTACATTTTCCATGAACTACACATACTAAAGGATATACATTGCAACACGGTTTTAAACAATATCACAACATAACATTTACAACATTACATCACTACTGACAATATCTTTCAATAAGCCCATATGCATTAATGAGCCATTTGGGACAGGCACTATAAAGCCAACCCAATTCCCTTAGCTCGGGTCCTTTTCCAGCATACCCGGAAGCTACAGAGATGGAGAGAGAGGAACAGAACAAACAAACAATGCGCTCATCCACAACATTGATAAGTATAATAATTATTGTATCTCTCAAATATGAACATTGACAAGTGTGAAATGCATGCACCAAGACAGAAGTTAATTTGTGTGTCGACCCACATTGTTAACTTATCTTATAATGGCGCAGGGAGGAGTGATGAATATGTGTGTGCGTTAAAGAACCAAATGCTGCCCGCGGCCAGTGACGGACTTCTACGTCACATTACCTTCCTCCTCTCCTGAAGCGACCATGTACGGGAGCCTTGATAGGTAGTCCGCAGTAACGTTCTCTTTTCCTGCCTTGTGACGGACACAGAACCTGAAGGGCTGGAGCTCCAGATACCACCTGGTCACACGGGAATTCCGGTCCTTCATGGTCTGGATCCAGGTCAGTGCTCTGTGGTCCGTGTGCAGGTCAAATTCCCTCCCAAGAAGGTAGTAACGGAGGCTATCTAGGGCCCACTTTATAGCCAGGCACTCCTTTTCGATTGTAGAATACCTGGTTTCCCTGGGCAACAGCTTCCGACTCAGGTACAGCACAGGAAGCTCTTCTCTTGGCTCCCCTTGGGCCAGTACAGCTCCAATTCCTACAGCCGAAGCGTCCACCTGCACGAGAAATCTCTTCTGAAAATCAGGGGTCTGGAGAACAGGGAATGAGCACAGTCATTTTTTCAGTGTCATGAAGGCTTCCTCACACTCCTCAGTCCACTTCACAGGGTTGCTGGCCCCCTTCGAAGTGAAGTTGGTCAGAGGGACAGCGATGGTCGAAAACTGTGGAATGAATCTCCGGTACCACCCTGCCAGACCTAGGAAGGACTTCACCTGTGTCTTGGTTCTGGGTTGAGGGCTATTCCTGATGGACTCCACTTTCTCCACCTGAGGCTGAACTTCACCCTTACCCAGCTGGTAGCCCAGGTACTTTGTCTCCTGTTTCGCCCACTCACACTTCAGGAGGTTAAGCGTGAGGCCTGCTTCATGGATCTTCCCAAGGACTCTGCTAAGATGCTGTATGTGCTCCTCCCAGGAATGGCTGTAGATCACCACGTCGTCCAAGTAAGCAGCACAGTAATCGTCACAGTCCTGGAGGACCTTGTCCATCAGCCTCTGGAAAGTCGCAGGGGCCCCATGAAGGCCAAACGGCATGACCTTGAACTGGAACAGGCCCATTGGCGTCCGGAATGCAGTGTAGGCCTTGGATTGTTCATCCAGGGGCACCTGCCAGTACCCTTTGCAGAGATCCAATGTGGTGATGTAATGAGCTCTACCTATTCTCTCCAGTAAGTTGTCAATGCGGGGCATGGGATAGGCATCAAACTGGGAGATGGCATTCACCCTACGGAAGTCCATGCAGACGCGCAAAGAGCCATCCTTCTTTGGGACAATGACAATAGGGCTGCTCCATTCACTTGAAGATGGCTCGACAACATCCATCTCTATCATGGTGTGGACCTCTTCCTTGAGGGCTACCACCAGCCTCTCAGGCACACGGTAAGGATGCTGGCGGACAGGGTTCTGGCCAGGTTTCAAACAAATGACGTGTTCTAGGACTTTGGTTCTTCCTGGTCTCTGACTGAAGAGGGCCGGATACTTGCCAAACAGCTGCTTCAGCTCATCTTGCTTGTCTTCTTCCAGGTGAGCCAGTATGACTTCTGCTCGTTCTTTCCATGCCTCTGTGACCCCATCCGACTCATCCTCTTCTACTCTGCGGACTAGAAAGGACTTTCCTTTGGAGAGTTCCTCTCTCTCCTCCCAGGCCTTGAGAAGGTTCACATGGTAGGTTTGCTTCTTCTTACCCTTGTCCGGGTGCAGCACCTCATAGGTCACTGGGCCCATCTTCCTCCCGATTAGGTACGGTCCTTGCCATTGCGCAAGGAGCTTGCTGGTAGACGAGGGAAGGAGGAGCAGGACTTTCTGTCCTGGCTCAAACTCTCTGTGGCGAGCGTGCTGGTCATAGCCTCTCTTCTGGGCCTTCTGGGCTTGCTGAAGGTTTGCTCTAGCTTCCTCTCGGTACCGTTCCCACCGGTCTCGCATCTGGAGGACATACTGGACAATCCCCTGTCCTGAGGTAGCTACTGGGGAACCTTCCCAGCACTTCAGCAGGTCCAGTGGTCCTTGCACTGGCCATCCATAGAGGAGTTCGAATGGCGAGAAACCTGTCGATGCCTGAGGCACCTCCCTGTAAGCAAAAAGCAGAAAGGGTAACCACTTATCCCAGTCTTTACCAGTGTCAGCCACAAACTTCCTCAGCATGTTCTTGAGCGTTTGATTGAATCTCTCTACGAGCCCATCCGTTTGGGGATGGTAAGGCGTAGTCCTCAAGCCTTTAATGCCCAGCTGTCAGTGGAGTTGAACCATCAGTCGCGAGGTGAAGTTTGTCCCTTGGTCCGTCAGGATTTCATCTGGGATTCCTACACGAGAGAAGAGCTGAACAAGAGCACTGATTATTTTTGGAGTGGTTATGGAACGGAGTGGGAAGGCTTCTGGGAACCGGGTGGCATAGTCACAGATCACCAAAATATACTTGTAACCTGCACTACTCTTCTCCAGGGGTCCAACAATGTCCATTGCAATTCTCTTGAATGGGGTAGAGATAACAGGCAGTGAACATAGAGGAGCCCGTTCAGACCTACGGACAGCACTGATTTTCTGTCACGTGGGGCATGATTTGCAGTATTGTTGTACATCAGTATACATGGAGGGCCAAAAGAAACGGGAGCCTAGCCTAAGATAGGTCTTATGTTGCCCTAGATGGCCTGCCCATGGAACTGTATGTGCAAGGTTGAGAACAAGTGGTCTACAGGTAGATGGCACCACCAACTTCCTGCTATCTGCCTCTGACCCAAGGTAGAGTATGTGGTTGTCTACTGTGTAAATCCCCCCACATGAAGATTGACTGTCCCCAGCTAAGGCCTTGTCAAACAAACATTTCAAGGTTGCGTCAGACTTCTGCAGTGTAGCAAAATTTTGTGGAACATCCCATTGCACCTCTAACACAGACACATCAGCAACAGGTAACAGGGGTTCCCACATACTTCTCAAGACGCCGCTGGCAGCGTGACTTTCTGGGCCCTTTGGTTCCCCCCTCGCACAGACTATCACACAAGTCAGGCAGAGGTTGTAAACCAGCTTTGGCCTGGGCACGAGTGACAACTGAACATGCCATCTGAACATCAGACTGGCAAACTGACTGCTCATATAGCTGACCCCCCACACTTCCCAACAGATCAGAGAGTACAGGCACATCCCTCCCCAAAATCATCTCAAAAGGTAGCTTCTCCATTACCCCAACTTTGAGGAGGTATTTCTGACCCTGAATCTCAACTGAGCTCAGCTGTGGGCTGCTGTGACTGGTCACCATGGATACATTGGATCAGTGTCTGATGACCATAATCAATGTCATTAACAGGTACATTACCTTTTCTGATCAATGACAGGGAACTGCCGGTGTCAATCATTGCAGTAAGACTTTTACCATTCACTTTTACAGGTACCAAGCATGACCCTTCCCGAGTCTGTCTATTCTGAACACCATCCCCCTCTCTGGGTACATAACAGTAACCCGAGAGCTTGGATTTACGTAGCGGACACATTGAAGCTTTGTGCCCCTGCTGCCGGCAGTAAAAACAGGTCAGACCCCTCCCATCAGAGCGAACTGCATGATCCCTTACCTCCCTCCCAGACACATAACCCCCAGAGTTACCTCCACCATCTCTGGCGTTTCTGATGTCCCTTGTGTCTCTGAGACTCCTTGGAGCGGGTGCTGCAGGTTGTGGTGGGCCCCCTTTACGTGCATTAAGATACTGCAGTGCAAGCTTGGCCGCCATAAGCCCGTCCTTGGGCTCGTGCTCTCGGACCCAGGTTCGAATGTCGTGTGGTAGAACTTGTAGAAGTTGCTCGAGGATGATGACCTCCCCGATTTCGTCCTGTGTCTTCTCCCCCGGTCGAACACATCATCGGTAGAGACCCTTGAGGCGGTGGTACGTCTCTGTCAGCGACTCACCCGATGTCGTTGATGCAGCTCTGAAGCGTTGACGGTAGGTTTCCGGTGAGATGTCAAACTTCACCAGCAGCGCTTCCTTCAAGCCCTTGTAGACATTGGACAGCCCCTCATCCATTGCTGTGTAAGCCTCTAAGGCCTTGCCCGTGAGCAATGGGACAAGCCTGCAGGCCCACTCTACCTCAGGCCACTGCCACGTCTTAGCCATGCGCTCAAACCTCAGCAGGTAGTTTTCAATGTCCTCCCCCTGCTGGTATGAGGGCATCTTTGGCTCCTTCCTCAGGAATGCTGGAAGATGGACGTTAACACTGCTGGACTGGTCTCCTGGTACTGGCCTCATTACTGCTTGGGGTGCCTGCTGTGGAGTTGAAGTCCCTGCTGCATCGAGCCTTTGTCGTCCTGGTGTTGGAAGACCCAATCTTGCGCTCTCACTGACGAGTTCCGCCTGGTGAGGAGCTGTGAGGATAGATTGGCGTAGGCCACGTAACTCCTGCTTGAGGTCTTCGTCCCTCCTCTCAAGGCAGGTGAAAAGTTGCTGAAAAAGGGTTACCATGGTTGGGTGTGGTTCTGGTCCCCCAACTGCTCCTTCAGTCAGCAGCTCACCCAGTTCTGGTTGTCTTTGGCCCCACGGTCAGGCTCCTAGTTTCTCATACTTGACCTCTTCTTCACCAGACAATTCCATGGTATTCCACCCCGGAATTTACTGATTTGCGGTACGCCATCCCACCACTGCCACCATATGTCACGTAGAGTAGGCCAGAAGGCTAAACTGGATAACCTAACCTCTATCAAAATAAAAAGATGGCAGAGCCGGAAAAGTTCTTCTGTGCAAAGGTGTTTATTTACAAGTGATTCCGGAACAAAAAACAACAGTACTGCCATCAACGTCTACCTTATGGGACAGCTTAAAAACAATGCTGCCCCATCCACAGCTCAATCCAAAAATGCCTCCCCATGACTGAAAGAGAGGCTCCTTTTGTAGGGCTAGCCCCTCCCCTCAGAACAATTAACTCTAATTAATTAATCAATTAACAATACAAACCTACATTTTCCATGAACTACACATACTAAAGGATATACATTGCAACACGGTTTTAAACAATATCACAACATAACATTTACAACATTACATCACTACTGACAATATCTTTCAATAAGCCCATATGCATTAATGAGCCATTTGGGACAGGCACTATAAAGCCAACCCAATTCCCTTAGCTCGGGTCCTTTTCCAGCATACCCGGAAGCTACAGAGATGGAGAGAGAGGAACAGAACAAACAAACAATGCGCTCATCCACAACATTGATAAGTATAATAATTATTGTATCTCTCAAATATGAACATTGACAAGTGTGAAATGCATGCACCAAGACAGAAGTTAATTTGTGTGTCGACCCACATTGTTAACTTATCTTATAATGGCGCAGGGAGGAGTGATGAATATGTGTGTGCGTTAAAGAACCAAATGCTGCCCGCGGCCAGTGACGGACTTCTACGTCACATATGGGTAACCCGCTCTTGAATCTACAGCTTAGGCTGTAAACGAATGCCAATCGGGGCACTACTATTCCCCCCCCCCCCCATATAATGCTTTGTATTCAAGAAATGTAGTTAATTTCTTTGACACATTTTTTTACAGTATTACTTTTAAGTGCCTTGTGGCAGACAGGATGCATATTTTGGAATATATGTTACTCTGTATAGGCTTCCATCTTTTAGGTTAGTATTGTGGAGTAACTACAAAGTTGTTAATACATCCTCAGTTGTGTCATTTCACAACCATTAAACTCTGTAACTGTTTTAAAATCCCAATTGGCCTCATGGACAACTGTATCTTTGTAGTGATTGAGTATATTGAAGCACCGTCCAAAGCCTATTTTTTTACTTTGCAATGCTCAAAGGGATATTCAGCGTCTGCTTTTTAAAAATGTTGAAACATCTACCAACGGTACTCTTCTTGCAAGGCATTGTGGTTTGTGGTTGAATCTGCGCTTGAAATCCACTACTCGATTGAGGGACCTCACAGATAATTTTACAGTTGTCGGAAGTTTACATACACATTAGCTAAATACATTTAAACTCAGTTTCACAATTCCTGACATTTAATCCTACTAAAAATTACCTATCACCACTTTATTGTTAGAATGTGAAATGTCAGAATAATTGTAATGGCTTTCTTCCTGGGAAGGAGAGGAGGACCAAAATGCAGGGTGGTTAAAACCTCTTAGTCCGCCCCATCCCGCATGCGGGATCGTGTCTACAGCCTCAAGCTCATTACCATAACGCAACGTTAGCGATTTCTAAAAATCGCAAATGAAATGAAATAAATATGCCTGCTCTCAAGCTTATCCTTTTCTTAACAATCCTGTTGTCTCAGATTTTCAAAATATGCTTTAGAACCAGAGAAAATCAATAATTTGTGTAAGAGTGGTGATAGCTAGCTTAGCATTTAGCGTTAGCATTTAGCACGCAACATATTCACAAAAACCAGCAAAGGGATCAAACAAAATAATTTACCTTTGAAGAACTTCAATGTTTCAATGAGGAGACTCTCAGTTACATAGCAGATGTCCAGTTTTTCCTGAAAGAATCTTGTGTAGGACACAACGTTCCGTTTTGTTACTATGCATTTGGGTACCGAAACTAACCGAAAATTCAGTCACCTACACGTCGAACTTTTTTCAGAATTAACTCCATAATATCGACTGAAACATGGAAAACGTTGTTTGAATCAATCCTCAAGGTGTTTTGTCATATATCTCTTCATTGAAATGCCAGTCCTAGAAGCCTGCATTCTTCTCTGATTCGGATGGAAAAATACTGGTAGGTGACTTTTGCGCACCAATTTCCACACAGACACCGTGCGGGACCCCTGGTAAATGTAGTCTCTTATGGTCAATCTTCCAATGATATGCCTACAAATACGTCACAATGCTGCAGACACCTTGGGGAAACGCTAGAAAGTGTCCGTTCATTCCTGTCACATTCACAGCCATATAAGGCGATCATGGAAAACGTACCCTCAAAAATCCTGTTCATTTCCTGGTCGCTCAAACATCTTGGTTTTGCCTGTAGCTTTAGTTCTAAGGCACTCACAGTGAAAATCCTTGCAGTTCTGGAAACGTCAGAGTGTCTTCTTTCCAAAACTATCAATTCCAAGCATAGTCGAGCATCTTTTCGTGACAAAATATTGCGCTTAAAACGGGCACGTGTTTTTATCCAAAAATGAAATACTGCCCCTATAGGACTAACAGGTTAAAGTTCATGGTTCTTTAATAAGAGAAACTACACATGAACAGAATACAAAACAATCAACATGGAAAAACCGAAACAGTCCTAACTGGTGCAGAAAACAGAGACAGGAAACAACCACCCACAAAACCCAACACAAAACAAAACAGGCTACCGAAATATGGTTCCCAATCAGAGACTATGACTAACACCTGCCTCTGAGAACCATATCAGGCCAAACATAGAATGCCCACCCAGCTCACATCCTGACCAACACTAAAACAAGGAAAACACACAAGAACTATGGTCAGAACATGACAATAATAGTAGAGAGAATGATTTATTTCAGCTTTTATTTCTTTCATCACATTCCTAGTGGGTCAGAAGTTTACATACACTCAATTAGTATTTGGTAGCATTGCCTTTTAAATTGTTTGACTTGGGTCAAACATTTCGGGGTATCCTTCCACAAGCTTCCCACAATAGGTTGGGGGAATTTTGGTCCATTCCTCCATGACAGAGCTGGTGTAACTGAGTCAGATTTGTAGGTCTCCTTGCTCGCACACGCTTTTTGATGAATCGCCACTGCAAACAAATACACTAGAGAGAGGGTGAACAAGAGAGACTTTTCATTAAGTTGATTTAAAACATTACATTGGCTTTTATTGCTATGGCTCATAGTTTAGCCTTCAAATGTATCCAGTGCAAAAGACTGGGGTTTGCTAGCCTGGTGCCAGAAGCATGCCTCGCAAAGGTGCTTGAAATCCTTACATCCATCGGTAACAAATGCCTTCCATAGTGACCTCGGGGGAAATGTCTACACATTTTACTAAAAACAGTGTCCCTTGTTGAACTGTATTCCAGATAATAAAACTGTCAATACCACTTCCATAAGAAACATCATCATTTTACATTGATTACCATATTGGTGAACACTTGCATTTTTGGTTGTGAGCAAAAAAATGTACCTGTGGACTTGTGATGACATACTCACTGTGGCGAGGTGGGGCTGGGCGATAGTGAGCTAGCTAGGTTGTGGAAGTTGAAGCAGTATCCATGCTAACCTTGTCCTGGGCTGACATGCTAGCCTCCTCATGGGCTGACGACCAATCTGACAGATTGCGCTGGGCCAGTGGAGGTAGTGGAGCAGGTGTTGTGTCTTCATCTCCCATCTGTGGCTTTTTTTAAAGTGCATGAGTGAACTTTGGTTTGCCGTAACGTGTGACTAGCAAGCTAGTGCTAGGTAAAATGATCAAATAATTGCAGCAGGTCAAAGTAATTTGCCCACAGTTAGCAAGCTAGTAGTAGGTACGTGTTATGGGGGAGGTGGGGTAGTGGTTCCATATAATTGTGATATAACCAATTATATCCCTTGAACCCCTGCATTTTTCTACATTTCTGATTGGTCAGTAGACAATACAAACAGCAAATCAAATGTTTTCATTTTTAAATTGTTAAACATATATATGCCATCCAGATTGGATGGGTCAGTGTTCAATTTGGCAGGGCCTCTGCCCAGCCTGGCTTCGCCTCTGCCCTAAACTGCAGGGCTATGGCAGTGGGCCATACTGCCACTATGACATTGGAGAAGACAACAACATATTGGGGTGGACAGCCATCTCTCTCTCAAGTCTGTTTTAACAGTGATTTTCAGGCTATTTTACAGTAGTGGAGACCTGAGAATATGTTGGATAGATTGTGTTAGCTTTTGTTTGAAAGGATCATCTTCCAATGATCCTACAGGAGCAGAACAGTATACAGGAGGAAACTGTTTGTGGCACGTTAAAGAGAAATTACTCTGAAAAAGCATGTGGCAGATCTCATTCTTGATCAATGATTCCACAGTGCAGTGTGTGTTATGTCAGTAACATATTACGAAGCCAAACTCGAAATCAAGACACATAAAACTCACCATAACATTTCCGGGGAAGTGTAAAATTATAATCTGCATTGCATTTTATATTGTTACTCCCATCTATTCAAAATGTTTCTGTGCGTTATATCACGAAGGAAAATGCTGCCCTAAATCACCAATCCCACTTCTGCTGTTGTGTGTGTTCACATTCTTTTGGCTGTTAGATAATGAGGCTACCACATTACAAGTAAATGCCTGAATCTCTCAGGTCCCTCAGGTTAGCAGGCAGCAGCACCTCTGGAGCACTTTGTTTATCACCTGACTAACTAATTACTTTCCTGATCATAATCACATGACACATTTAGTCCTGTGTTCAGCTGTCAGGGTGAGTGATGGCTCTATGATGACTCATTACCACACCACCTACCTGCAGGCTAACACACACATGCATACACACACACGAACACACACACACAATCACACACTTGCATGCTATTATGTGGTGTGAAGACAGCGAAGGAGAAGAGAGACAATTTCTAAATGTCTAAGACTATTTAAATAGTTCCTGAATTTTACAGTTTGATCTGCTGTGTCTGACATTTGATGTACAAAAACAAGACACGTCTTTAAATTATTAGACAAATGTTGTCGATTTAGTGTTTATCCATCTTCAATCCGAAATAACAAAAAGGTCTGATTGAACCGGTTGACCTCTCGCTAGCTCTCTAGCGCTTTTTCTCTCTCTCGCTCTCTTTCCCCCTTCTACCCACATTCCCCCCTCTCTCTCTTTCACTTGATTTATTTCCCGCCTTCCCTACTGGCATAACACAATTTCTCTGGCCTCCCCCAAAGGTCGGAATCGAGGTCCCACCCTACCCCCAAAAATATATAATAATCGGAATGTGTCAACCAGACAGCCACTCACAAAACTGCAATTGCAACATGTCTTCAGTCATGACTAAAGGTTTTGAGAATGAGCCAAATATGAATTTCCACAAAGTTTGCTGCTTCAGTGTCTTTAGATATTTTTGTCAGATGTTACAATGGAATACTGATGTATAATTACAAGCATTTCATAAGTGTCAAATGCTTTTAAAGACAATTACATGAAGTTGTCAATATATGCAGTGTTGACCAATGATTCCACAGTGACCAATGATTCCACAAAGATAATTACAAAGACAATTACAGCACTCAGTCAATATTTGCAGTGTTGACCTTTCTTTTTCAAGACCTCTGCAATTTGCCCTGGCATGATGTCAATTAACTTCTGATGGCAGCCCATTCTTGCATAATCAATGCTTGGTGTTTGTCAGAATTTGTGGGTTTTTTGTCCAGCCGCCTCTTGAGGATTGACCACAAGTTCTCAATGGGATTAAGGGCCGGCGAGTTTCCTTGCCATGGACCCAAAATATTGATGTTTATTCCCCCGAGCCACTTAGTTATCACCTTTGCCTTATGGCAAGGTGCTCCATCATGCTGGAAAAGGCATTGTTCGTCACCAAACTGTTCCTGGATGGTTGGGAGAAGTTGTTCTCGGTGGATGTGTTGGTACCATTTTTTATTCATGGCTGTGTTCTTAGGCAAAATTGTGAGTGAGCCCACTCCCTTGGCTGAGATGCAACCCCACACATTAATGGTCTCAGGATGCTTTACTGTTGGCATGACACAGGACTGATGGTAGCACTCACCTTGTCTTCTCCGGACAAGCTTTTTTCCGGATGCCCCAAACAATCGGAAAGGGGATTCATCAGGGAAAATGACTTTACCCCAGTCCTCAGCAGTCCAATCCCTGTACCTTTAGCAGAATATCAGTCTGTCTCTGATGTTTTTCCTGGAGAGAATTGGCTTCTTTGGGGTCCTTGACACCAGGCCATCCTCCAAAAGTCTTTGCCTCACTGTGCGTGCAGATGCACTCACACCTGCCTGCTGCCAAAATCAACTTTAGGAGACGGTCCTGGCGCCTGCTGGACTCTCTTGGGCACCCTGAAGCCTTCTTCACAACAATTTAACCGCTCTCCTTGAAGTTCCGGTTCCGGTTGGAGCGAGTGGTCGCATCTGCACGTCGCTCCAACGGGTAGTATAACTTTTTCATTATATCTCGGTTTGATTTGTCTTATCTTAGCAATTTCTTCTCAGCTAGCTACATAGCCGTCTTTGTATCAAAGATAATTGCGTAATTATCGTATTTCGCCGTCCTAACGTAGTCTTCACTAGCCAGCTAGCTAACGTCCACTGATTAGCTGCACTGAGAAACTTTTACACTCAACTGAACGACTTGATTAGTTTAGTGTTAGCTACCTACATAGCTGTCTTTGCTGTCTTCGTATCATCGTATCCAAGATAATTGTGTTGTTTAGGTTTAGAGTGTGTAGTCTTAGAGTGATTATCTTAATTTACCGAGGTTAGCTAGCCAGCTATTTGTCGTCCTTAACGTAGGTGACTCTGCTAGCTAGCCAACAGCTAGCCAACGCTAGCCAACGTCTTCTGTATAGAACTCAACTACCCGGTCGCATTCACAGGTTGTATCACATTTTCACTTCATTTCATTACAGTACAACGGTTTGATTTGTTTGATCGTAGCTAGCTACTTAGCTAGCTACATAGCCGTCTTTGTATCAAAGATAATTGTGTAGTCTAGAGCGATTTTCTAGGTTCGCTAGCCATCTATTGTCGTTCTTTTAACGCAACGTAACGTAAACAACACTGCTAGCTAGCCTGCTAGCCCCCGAATAGCAACACTGCAGAAACTATTACACTCAACGGAATGACTTGATTAGTGTAGTGTCAACAACGCACCCACTGCCAGCTGGCCTACTTCAGCAGTACTGTATCATTTTAATCATTTTAGTCAATAAGATTCTTGCTACGTAGCTTAACTTTCTGAACATTCGAGACGTGTAGTCCACTTGTCATTCCAATCTCCTTTGCATTAGCGTAGCCTCTTCTGTAGCCTGTCAACTATGTGTCTGTTTATCCCTGTTCTCTCCTCTCTGCACAGACCATACAAACGCTCCTCACCGCGTGGCCGCGGCCACCCTACTCTGGTGGTCCCAGCGCGCACGACCCACGTGGAGTTCCAGGTCTCCGGTAGCCTCTGGAACTGCCAATCTGCGGTCAACAAGGCAGAGTTCATCTCAGCCTATGCCTCCCTCCAGTCCCTCGACTTCTTGGCACTGACGGAAACATGGATCACCACAGACAACACTGCTACTCCTACTGCTCTCTCTTCGTCCGCCCACGTGTTCTCGCACACCCCGAGAGCGTCTGGTCAGCGGGGTGGTGGCACCGGGATCCTCATCTCTCCCAAGTGGTCATTCTCTCTTTCTCCCCTTACCCATCTGTCTATCGCCTCCTTTGAATTCCATGCTGTCACAGTTACTAGCCCTTTCAAGCTTAACATCCTTATCATTTATCGCCCTCCAGGTTCCTCGGAGAGTTCATCAATGAGCTTGATGCCTTGATAAGCTCCTTTCCTGAGGACGGCTCACCTCTCACAGTTCTGGGCGACTTTAACCTCCCCACGTCTACCTTTGACTCTTTCCTCTCTGCCTCCTTCTTTCCACTCCTCTCCTCTTTTGACCTCACCCTCTCACCTTCCCCCTACTCACAAGGCAGGCAATACGCTCGACCTCATCTTTACTAGATGCTGTTCTTCCACTAACCTCACTGCAACTCCCCTCCAAGTCTCCGACCACTGCCTTGTATCCTTTTCCCTCTTGCTCTCATCCAACACCTCCCACACTGCCCCTACTCGGATGGTATCGCGCCGTCCCAACCTTCGCTCTCTCTCCCCCGCTACTCTCTCCTCTTCCATCCTATCATCTCTTCCCTCCGCTCAAACCTTCTCCCACCTATCTCCTGATTCCGCCTCCTCAACCCTCCTCTCCTCCCTCTCTGCATCCCTTGACTCTCTATGTCCCCTATCCTCCAGGCCGGCTCGGTCCTCCCCTCCCGCTCCGTGGCTCGATGACTCATTGCGAGCTCACAGAACAGGGCTCCGGGCAGCCGAGCGGAAATGGAGGAAAACTCGCCTCCCTGCGGACCTGGCATCCTTTCACTCCCTCCTCTCTACATTTTCCTCCTCTGTCTCTGCTGCTAAAGCCACTTTCTACCACGCTAAATTCCAAGCATCTGCCTCTAACCCTAGGAAGCTCTTTGCCACCTTCTCCTCCCTCCTGAATCCTCCGCCCCCTCCCCCCTCCTCCCTCTCTGCAGATGACTTCGTCAACCATTTTGAAAAGAAGGTCGACGACATCCGATCCTCGTTTGCTAAGTCAAACGACACCGCTGGTTCTGCTCACACTGCCCTACCCTGTGCTCTGACCTCTTTCTCCCTCTCTCTCCAGATGAAATCTCGCGTCTTGTGACGGCCGGCCGCCCAACAACCTGCCCGCTTGACCCTATCCCCTCCTCTCTTCTCCAGACCATTTCCGGAGACCTTCTCCCTTACCTCACCTCGCTCATCAACTCATCCCTGACCGTTGGCTACGTCCCTTCCGTCTTCAAGAGAGCGAGAGTTGCACCCCTTCTGAAAAAACCTACACTCGATCCCTCCGATGTCAACAATTACAGACCAGTATCCCTTCTTTCTTTTCTCTCCAAAACTCTTGAACGTGCCGTCCTTGGCCAGCTCTCCCGCTATCTCTCTCTGAATGACCTTCTTGATCCAAATCAGTCAGGTTTCAAGACTAGTCATTCAACTGAGACTGCTCTCCTCTGTATCACGGAGGCGCTCCGCACTGCTAAAGCTAACTCTCTCTCCTCTGCTCTCATCCTTCTAGATCTATCGGCTGCCTTCGATACTGTGAACCATCAGATCCTCCTCTCCACCCTCTCCGAGTTGGGCATCTCCGGCGCGGCCCACGCTTGGATTGCGTCCTACCTGACAGGTCGCTCCTACCAGGTGGCGTGGCGAGAATCTGTCTCCTCACCACGCGCTCTCACCACTGGTGTCCCCCAGGGCTCTGTTCTTGGCCCTCTCCTATTCTCGCTATACACCAAGTCACTTGGCTCTGTCATAACCTCACATGGTCTCTCTTATCATTGCTATGCAGACGACACACAATTAATCTTCTCCTTTCCCCCTTCTGATGACCAGGTGGCGAATCGCATCTCTGCATGTCTGGCAGACATATCAGTGTGGATGACGGATCACCACCTCAAGCTGAACCTCGGCAAGACGGAGCTGCTCTTCCTCCCGGGGAAGGACTGCCCGTTCCATGATCTCGCCATCACGGTCGACAACTCCATTGTGTCCTCCTCCCAGAGCGCCAAGAACCTTGGCGTGATCCTGGACAACACCCTGTCGTTCTCAACTAACATCAAGGCGGTGGCCCGTTCCTGTAGGTTCATGCTCTACAACATCCGCAGAGTACGACCCTGCCTCACACAGGAAGCGGCGCAGGTCCTAATCCAGGCACTTGTCATCTCCCGTCTGGATTACTGCAACTCGCTGTTGGCTGGGCTCCCTGCCTGTGCCATTAAACCCCTTCAACTCATCCAGAACGCCGCAGCCCGTCTGGTGTTCAACCTTCCCAAGTTCTCTCACGTCACCCCGCTCCTCCGTTCTCTCCACTGGCTTCCAGTTGAAGCTCGCATCCGCTACAAGACCATGGTGCTTGCCTACGGAGCTGTGAGGGGAACGGCACCTCAGTACCTCCAGGCTCTGATCAGGCCCTACACCCAAACAAGGGCACTGCGTTCATCCACCTCTGGCCTGCTCGCCTCCCTACCACTGAGGAAGTACAGCTCCCGCTCAGCCCAGTCAAAACTGTTCGCTGCCCTGGCCCCCCAATGGTGGAACAAACTCCC
Source organism: Oncorhynchus gorbuscha (assembly GCF_021184085.1). NCBI lineage: Eukaryota > Metazoa > Chordata > Actinopteri > Salmoniformes > Salmonidae > Oncorhynchus > Oncorhynchus gorbuscha. The sequence goes on from NC_060186.1 coordinate 36,483,886, forward strand.
TCACGACGCCAGGACAGCGGAGTCAATCACCACCTTCCGGAGACACCTGAAACCCCACCTCTTTAAGGAATACCTAGGATAGGTTAAGTAATCCCTCTCACCCCACCCCCCCCTAAGTTTTAGATGCACTATTGTTAAGTGACTGTCCCACTGGATGTCATAAGGTGAATGCACCAATTTGTAAGTCGCTCTGGATAAGAGCGTCTGCTAAATGACTTAAATGTAAATGTAAAAAAGTTCTTAATGATCTGATAAATTGTTGATTTAGGTGCAATCTTACTGGCAGCAATATCCTGCCTGTGACGCCCTTTATGTGCGAAGCAATGATGACGGCACGTGTTTCCTTGCAGGTAACCACCGTTGACAGGGGAACAACAATGATTCCAAGCACCACCCTCCTTTTGAAGCTTCCAGTCTGTTATTCGACCCCCATCAGCATGACAGAGTGATCTCCAGCCTCGTCAACACTCACACCTGTGTTAACTCTAACTCAACAACTGAGGAACATTCACTGTCTTTTTGGTAAGCAACTCCAGTGTAGATTTGTGTTTTAGGTTATTTTCCTGATTAAAGGTGAATTCATCTCCCAGTGTCTGGTGGAAAGCAGACTGAACCAGGTTTTACTCTAGGATTCTCCCTGTGTCATGATGCAGCCATCACTATGCTTGAAAATATGGAGAGTGGTACTCAGTTGTGTGTTGTATTGGATTTGCCCCAAACACAAAACAAATGTTTTATTCAGGACAACAAATGAATTGCTTTGGCAATTTTTTGTGTAGTATTACTTTCTTACTTTAGTGCCTTGTTGCAAACAGAATGCATGTTTTTTAATATTTTTTAATTGGTGAAATCCCTGAGCGATTTCCTTCCTCTCTGGCAACTTAGTTAGGAAGGCCGCCTGTAACTTTGTAGTGACAAGGTGTATTGATCCACCCTCCAAAGTGTAATGAATAACTAAACCATGCTCAAATGGATATTCTATTTGTATCCCTCTTCCAATAGGTGCCCTTCTTTGTGAGACATTGGAAAACCTCCCTGGTAATTGTGGTTGAATCTGTGTTTGAAATTCACTGCTCGACTGAGGAACCTTACAGATAATTGTATGTGTGGGATACACAGATGAGGTAGTCATTCAAAAATCATGTTAAACACTATTAATGCACACAGAGTGAGTCAATGCAAAGTATTGTGTGACTTGTTAAGTAAATATTTACTGCTGAACTGATTTAAGCTTGCCATAACAAAGGGGTTGAATATTTATTGACTCAAGACATGTCAGCATTCCATTGGCCTTCTCCCACAATGCCTATCTCTCCTGGAAAAGTCATAGGAATGGCCTAGGAGTGTTAATTAAAGCCCAGCTCAGAGACTCAGTCCAGTGCATGTGCACAGCAGCTCTAAGATCAACACGGATACCTTCTGAGATCTGTGAAGAGGTTAGGGTCAATGGTCAGGCCATCCATCCTATTGGGCACCTCTGTTCTGAACTTTAATCCTTTTGTCTTCACAAGGCATGGCGCTTTGTTTGAAAAGGTTATTTGCACCCGGGTCAAAAAGGACCTCAATATCATCTTAGCATTACGTTTCTGTTCTCCATTTTGCTACAACTTGTCTGAAGGTAACCCATACAAATTAATGGAAGTATGGAGTTAGTTTTGTGCCAACAAAAACAAGGAGTTAAATATGTGTCAAAATAAACAAAAATATGTCATGAGTTTTCTTACATTTCCCAGGTATAGGACAGACCCTTCAAAACCTCATGATACATTTTTTGTAAAACTTTTTTTAAATGCCATTTATGAAGGTGTTATTCAAGACATTTATGTTGGCTATTGTAGGAAATACCCAATTCAATATTTTATCAAATAATATTTGGATATTTTTTTATACCTAAAGGGGTCCTAAAATTGGAAATCATATAGCTACATGATCCATGTTATGACCATCTTAACCTCTAGCGACGAGCAATCCCGTATCCGGGAGCGTAATCATAGCCTCAAGCGCATTACCATAACGCAACGTTTCCTATTCATGAAAATCGAATGAAATGAAATAAAAATATTCAAACACAAGCTTGGCCTTTTTGTTAACAACACTGTTATCTCAGATTTTCAAAATATGCGTTACAGCAAACGCTAGACAAGCATTTGTGTAAGTTTAGCATGGCATAATGCTATGCTAGGCTGTGCTGGCAGCAGGCAACATTTTCACAAAAATAAGAAAAGCAACCAAATGAAATCATTTACCTTTGAAGAACTTCAGACGCTTTCACTCAGGAGACTTCCAGTTAGATAGCAAATGTTCCTTTTTTCCAAAAATAATATTTTTGTAGGCGAAAAACGTCACGTTTGTTCATCCTGCTTGGCTGAGAAATCGACAGAAAAATACTTCAACTATAACGCAACTTTTTCTATTCATGAAAATCGCAAATGAAATGAAATAAATATATTGGCTCTCAAGCTTAGCCTTTTCTTAACAACACTGTCATCTCAGATTTTCAAAATATGCTTTTCAACCAAAGTTTACAAGCATTTGTGTAAGAGTATTGATAGCCTAGCATAGCATTAAGCCTAGCATTCAGCAGGCAACATTTTCACAAAAACAAGAAAAGCATTCAAATAAAATAATTTACCTTTGAAGAACTTCGGATGATTTCAATGACGAGACTCTGTTAGATAGCAAATGTTCATTTTTTCCAAAAAGATTATTTGTGTTGGCGAAATAGCTCCGTTTTGTTCATCACGTTTGGCTAAGAAAAAGACCGGAAATGCAGTCACTACAACGCCAAACTTTTTTCCAAATTATCTCCATAATATCGACAAACATGGCAAACGTTGTTTAGAATCAATCCTCAAGGTGTTTTTCAAATATCTATTCGATAATATAACCGTAGTGGCAGTTGGTTTCTCATCAGAAGCAAACAGAAAAATACTGTAGCTGGAGATTACGCAATAATTGCAACGGAGGACACCAAGCGACCACCTGGTAGATGTAGTCTCTTATGGTCAATCTTCCAATGATATGCCTACAAATACGTCACAATGCTGTCGACACCTTGGGGAAGCGACAGAAAGCCTAAGCTCATTCGTGGCCCATTCACAGCCATATAAGGAGTCATTGGGATGAGGCGGTTTCAAAAAATGCGGCACTTCCTGATTGGATTTTTATCTGAGTTTCGCCTGTAACATCAGTTCTGTGGCACTCACATACAATATCTTTGCAGTTTTGGAAACATCATAGTGTTTTCTTTCCAAAGCTGTCAATTATATGCATAGTCGTGCATCTTTTCGTGACAAAATATCTTGTTTAAAACGGGAATGTTTTTCATCCAAAAATTAAAATAGCTCCCCCTATATCCAAGAAGTTAAAACATTTCCATATGTTTTGTTGAACAAAATGCACCGGTGAAGCTGGTACGCTACGTACAGACCCCCTCGCTCACTCAATGTACGCCGTTTGCAAAATATGTTGAGATACATTGAGTTTCCCTGTATTTTGGTGGGAAACATCTGTGAAGCGGTGTTCGCTTTAGCAATCTCACTAGGATAAAGACCACCTCCATTCCTGTCATCACTGAAAGACATCATGATACCTCACATCTCAAAATAGGGCTACTTAATGTTAGATCCCTTACTTCAAAGGCAATTATAGTCGATGAACTAATCACTGATCATAATCTTGATGTGATTGGCCTGACTGAAACATGGCTTAAGCCTGAATTTACTGTTTTAAATGAGGCCTCACCTCCTGGCTACACTAGTGACCATATCCCCCGTGCATCCCGCAAAGGCGGAGGTGTTGCTAACATTTACGATAGCAAATTTCAATTTACAAAAAAAAAAGACGTTTTCGTCTTTTGAGCTTCTAGTCATGAAATCTATGCAGCCTACTCAATCACTTTTTATAGCTACTGTTTACAGGCCTCCTGGGCCATATACAGCGTTTCTCACTGAGTTCCCTGAATTCCTATCGGACCTTGTAGTCATAGCAGATAATATTCTAATCTTTGGTGATTTTAATATTCACATGGAAAAGTCCACAGACCCACTCCAAAAGGCTTTCGGAGCCATCATCGACTCAGTGGGTTTTGTCCAACATGTCTCTGGACCCACTCACTGTCGCAGTCATACGCTGGACCTAGTTTTGTCCCATGGAATAAATGTTGTGTATCTTAATGTTTTTCCTCATAATCCTGGACTATCGGACCACCATTTTATTATGTTTGCAATTGCAACAAATAATCTGCTCAGACCCCAACCAAGGAACATCAAAAGTTGTGCTATAAATTCACAGACAACACAAAGATTCCTTGATGTCCTTCCAGATTCCCTCTGTCTACCCAAGGACGCCATAGGACAAAAATCAGTTAACCACCTAACTGAGGATCTCAATTTAACCTTGCGCAAAACCCTAGATGCAGTTGCACCCCTAAAAACTAAAAACATTTCTCATAAGAAACTAGCTCCCTGGTACACAGAAAATACCCGAGCTCTGAAGCAGGCTTCCAGAAAATTGGAACAGAAATGGCGCCATACCAAACTGGAAGTCTTCCGACTAGCTTGGAAAGACGGTTCCGTGCAGTACCGAAGAGCCCTTACTGCTGCTCGATCATCCTATTTTTCTAAATTAATTGAGGAAAATGAGAACAATCCGAAATTCCTTTTTGATACTGTCGCAAAGCTAACTAAAAAGCAGCATTCCCCAAGAGAGGATGACTTTCACTTTAGCAGTGATAAATTCATGAACTTCTTTGAGGAAAAGATTAGGATTATTAGAAAGGAAATTACGGACTCCTCTTTAAACCTATGTATTCCTCCAAACCTCAGTTGTCCTGAGTCTGCACAACTCTGCCAGGACCTAGGATCAAGAGAGACGCTCAAGTGTTTCAGTACTATATCTCTTGACACAATGATGAAAATAATCATGGCCTCTAAACCTTCAAGCTGCATACTGGACCCTATTCCAACTAAACTACTGAAAGAGCTGCTTCCTGTGCTTGGCCCTCCTATGTTGAACATACGAAACGGCTCTCTATCCACCGGATGTGTACCAAACTCACTAAAAGTGGCAGTAATAAAGCCTCTCTTGAAAAAGTCAAACCTTGACCCAGAAAATATGAAAAACTATCGGCCTATATCGAATCTTCCATTCCTCTCAATTTTTTTTAGAAGGCTGTTGCGCAGCATCTCACTGCCTTCCTGAAGACAAACAATGTATACGAAATGCTTCAGTCTGGTTTTAGACCCCATCATAGCACTGAGACGGCACTTGTGAAGGTGGTAAATTACATTTTAATGGCATCGGACCGAGGCTCTGCATCTGTCCTCGTGCTCCTACACCTTAGTGCTGCTTTTGATACCATCGATCACCACATTCTTTTGGAGAGATTGGAAACCCAAATTGGTCTACACGGACATGTTCTGGCCTGGTTTAGATCTTATCTGTCGGAAAGATATCAGTTTGTCTCTGAATGGTTTGTCCTCTGACAAATCAACTGTAAATTTCGGTGTTCCTCAAGGTTCCGTTTTAGGACCACTATTGTTTTCACTATATATTTTACCTCTTGGGGATGTTATTCGAAAACATTATGTTAACTTTCACTGCTATGCGGATGACACACAGCTGTACATTTCAATGAAACATGGTGAAGCCCCAAAATTGCCCTCGCTAGAAGCATGTGTTTCAGACATAAGGAAGTGGATGGCTGCAAACTTTCTACTATTAAACTCGGACAAAACAGAGATGCTTGTTCTAGGTCCCAAGAAACAAAGAGATCTTCTGTTGAATCTGACAATTAATCTTAATGGTTGTACAGTCGTCTCAAATAAAACTGTGAAGGACCTCGGCGTTACTCTGGACCGTGATCTCTCTTTTGAAGAACATATCAAGACCATTTCAAGGACAGCTTTTTTCCATCTACGTAACATTGCAAAAATCAGAAACTTTCTGTCCAAAAATGAGGCAGAAAAATGAATCCATGCTTTTGTCACTTCTAGGTTAGACTACTGCAATGCTCTACTTTCCGGCTACCCGGATAAAGCACTGAATAAACTTCAGTTAGTGCTAAATACGGCTGCTAGAATCCTGACTAGAACCAAAAAATGTGATCATATTACTCCAGTGCTAGCCTCTCTACACTGGCTTCCTGTCAAAGCGAGGGCTGATTTCAAGGTTTTACTGCTAACCTACAAAGCATTACATGGGCTTGCTCCTACCTATCTCTCCGATTTGGTCCTGCCGTACATACCTACACGTATGCTACGGTCACAAGACGCAGGCCTCCTACTTGTCCCTAGGTTTTCTAAGCAAACAGCTGGAGGCAGGGCTTTCTCCTATAGAGCTCCATTTTTATGGAACGGTCTGCCTACCCATGTCAGAGACGCAAACTCGGACTCAACCTTTAAGTCTTTACTGAAGACTCATCTCTTCAGTGGGTCATATGATTGAGTGTAGTCTGGCCCAGGAGTGTGAAGGTGAACGGAAAGGCTCTGGAGCAACGAACCGCCCTTGCTGTCTCTGCCTGGCCGGTTCCCCTCTTTCCACTGGGATTCTCTGCCTCTAACCCGATTACAGGGACTGAGTCACTGGCTTACTGGGGCTCTCTCATGCCGTCCCTGGAGGGGGTGCGTCACCTGAGTGGGTTGATTCACTGTTGTGGTCGTCCTGTCTGGGTTGGCACCCCCCCCCCCTTGGGTTGTGCCGTGGCGGAGATCTTTGTGGGCTATACTCAGCCTTGTCTCAGGATGGTAAGTTGGTGGTTGAAGATATCCCTCTAGTAGTGTGGGGGCTGTGCTTTGGCAAAGTGGGTGGGGTTATATCCTTCCTGTTTGGCCCTGTCCGGGGGTGTCCTCGGATGGGGCCACAGTGTCTCCTGACCCCTCCTGTCTCAGCCTCCAGTATTTATGCTGCAGTAGTTTGTGTCGGGGGGCTAGGGTCAGTTTGTTATATCTGGAGTACTTCTCCTGTCCTATTCGGTGTCCTGTGTGAATCTAAGTGTGCGTTCTCTAATTCTCTCCTTATCTCTTTCTTTCTCTCTCTCTGAGGACCTGAGCCCTAGGACCATGCCCCAGGACTACCTGACATGATGACTCCTTGCTGTCCCCAGTCCACCTGGCCATGCTGCTGCTCCAGTTTCAACTGACCTGAGCCCTAGGACCATGTCCCAGGACTACCTGACATGATGACTCCTTGCTGTCCCCAGTCCACCTGGCCATGCTGCTGCTCCAGTTTCAACTGTTCTGCCTTACTATTATTCGACCATGCGTGTAATTTATGAACATTTGAACATCTTGGCCATGTTCTGTTATAATCTCCACCCGGCACAGCCAGAAGAGGACTGGCCACCCCACATATGCTCTCTCTAATTCTCTCTTTCTTTCTCTCTCTCGGAGGACCTGAGCCCTAGGACCGTGCCCGATGACTCCTTGCTTTCCCCAGTCCACCTTTGATTTGATTTGATTTTGAAGCTAGCTGTAGCCTATTGCCTGTTTGTGTTTATGAGTATTTTATTAAAGAATGTGAAAGAATTGTGTTTGTTGTTTAGGCAAATATTAATTAGTTAATGCGGAAAAATATTTGGATCTGGTAAAAGGCCAACATTTGGTCCTTTCCATTAACCTGTTGACGGGTTAGTGTTCCCATTTAGGGACGACCCCCTCCCACGTTCAGCTGGAAGGTGACGCATGGAACGCAAAAATATTCTTAGAAATATTTAACCTCCACACATTAACAAGTCCAATAGCTCAAATGAAAGATAAACACCTTGTTCATCTACCCAGCAAGTCAGATTTCTAAAATGTTTTACGGCGAAAACATAGCACATATGTCAAACCACCACAGAAGACACAGCTAATTTGCATAGCCAAGTTGAACAAAATATGCAAACGCAGGATTAAAGGAAAAACAATGCACTAACCTTTTGAAAATCTTCATCAGATGACAGTAATAGAACATGTTACACAGTACATTTGTTTTTTTAAATAATATGCTATATATATCCATAAATCTCTGTTTACAATGACGCATTGTTCAAAAAATGCTACTCAAATGTCCTGAGAAATGACGATAGCTCCGGCAGATAACAAGCAATACACATAAACTTTGACTAAATATACATGTTCTACATATATATAGAAAGATACACTTCTAAATGCAATCGCTGTGTTACATTTATTTTTAACGTTACAGAATTCGTTCACTAGGTTATAACATGAGACGGCGCTCAGAAATTAGCATTATGTCTCCTCTATCTTGGAGTCCACAGAAACCCAAATTTACCACACAAATATTCCCTTACCTTTGATGTTCTTCCATCAGAAGACCTGGAAGGAATTATACTTACCAAAAACAGCGTTTAGTTTTGAAGTCTGTGTCTTTAGGTTATCAAACACGACATATTTCGGTTGAAATGCAGCCAAAATTCAAGTGGATGCGCACCAAAACGTCAAAAATACATATATGTCGACTAAACTTGTCAAACTAAGTTCAGAATCAAGCTTTAGCATGTTATAAAGGTGGACAACAATCCTGAGCACGAACAGAAACACACACATCGTTTAGTCAATTTTGGAAGAAAGAGAGCACTGGAGCCGAGGCGCGCATGGGAGTAACCTGTTTTTTCGCGTGACCGGAAGGTTTCAGCCCGCCAAAAGTCTTGTGAGCGCGTGATTCTCACAATGAGAAGCCCCATTGAAAGCAGACATCGTGCTGAAGACAGAGAAACTGTTCCTGGGTCTGTAGCTGCTTGGGAAGGGTGGGGGCGATGACGTCAAAGTTGGGCCAACTTTTTTGATGACAAGAGAGAGTTTGGGAGAATGGCTGCCCTGAGAGTTCTGCTTTACATACAGACATAATTTAAACTGTTTTAGAAGCTTTAGAGTGTTTTCTATTCAATAATAATTATTATATGCATATATTAGCAATTTTTGACAGATTTTTCTGTTTACTATGGGCACGCAATTCCTCCAAAGGGGGCAGTAGTCAGCCCTATCTTTAACAGGTTTTAAAAAAGTACTCTTTGTAAAGACTATAGAAATGGAAACATAGTGATTTTAGAGACACAAGGTAACAGTAGCCTATGATTAAAATGATCACAGTCCATCTGTTACCAGGGTCTCACCATCATCATCATTATTCACATTCAATCAAGTCACAATGATCAGCTTCGGTATGACTTTCAATTGCCCATTTATTCATTGACATCAGTGAACAGGCTTTCTGGGTGAGGAGAGACATTTAGTACATGGTTACCAACGGAAATTGCCTGAAAACATTGCTGTTTGTGCTTCTGACCACATGTTTATGTAAAATGTCTGCATTTTCTCCTACATTTTAACGATGATAATAAGTCCATTTAATATAGGACAACGTCCCAAAAACAATTGGTTCATTTAGTCTCATTATGATACAGAAAATGTATTTCAAAATAACAGAGTTCTTTTATTATGTCTTTGTTTTAGTATAGTCAGGGTGTGAGCTGGGTGGGTTGTCTATGTTCCGTTTTCTATGTTGTGTTTGCGTTTGGCCTGGTATAGTTCTCAATTAGAGGCAGGTGTCATTAGTTGTGTCGTCTCTGGTGTCGTCTCTGATTGAGAATCATACTTAGGTAGCCTTTTCCCACTTGTGTTTCGTGGGTGTTTATTATCTGTTCTGTTTTTTTATTTCACCGTTCAGGACTGTTCGTTTGTCGTTTTATTGTTTTTGTTTCAGTGTTCACTATTTGTATAAAAATCAAGATGAACACTTACCACGCTGCGCTTTGGTCCTCTCCTTCATACGACGACCGTTACAGAAACACCCACCACAACCGGACCAAGCAACATGGTACCCAGGAGCAGCGTGTTCAAGACTCCTGGACTTGGGAAGAGATCTTGGATGGCAAGGGACCCTGGTACCAGCCGGGAGAATATCGCCGCCCCAAGGAAGAGCTGGAGGCAGCGAAAGCCGAGAGGCGACGTTATGAGGAGGCAGCGCGGCTGGAAACCCGAGAGGCAGCCCCAAAAATGTATTGGGGGGTGGCACACGGAGAGTGTGGCTAAGTCAGGTAGGAGACCTGAGCCAACTCCCCATGCTTACTGTGATGAGCGGTGGACCGGGCAGGCACCGTGTTATGCCGTGAGGCAACGCTCTGGATCATATAAAAGCCTAACCAGCTCTGCTAGGGCGAGTAATGTTCAGTGAGCAGTTATTTTATTTGTGCCTGGAAGTGGCTAGCAAGTTAGTTTGGGTGCTTGACTGCTGTTGTTTGTACAGAAGGCTTGGATCAACCCTAAAGAGATGGGTGGGGCTAAAGCATAAATCATCAGCTGGTAGGCTGTAATGGTTAAAACATCAGCTGGAGGCTGTATTGGTTAAAAAATTGGCTGAGAGGCTGTAATGGTTAACCTCTTGCTCCTACCTGGCACGCAGGCGTCCCATCTAGAGCTCTGGAAATGCAAATGCGCTACGCTAAATGCTAATAGTATTAGTTAAAACTCAAACGTTCATTAAATTACACATGCAGGGTATTGAATTAAAGCTACACTCGTTGTGAATCCATGCAACAAGTCAGATTTTTAAAATGCTTTTCGGCAAAAGCATGAGAAGCTATTATCTGATAGCATGTAACACCCCAAAAGACCCGCAGGGGACGTAAACAAAATAATTAGCATAGTCGTCGCTACACAAACCGCACAAATAAAATATAAAACATTCATTACCTTTGACCATCTTCTTTGTTGGCACTCCTAGATGTCCCATAATCACTATTGGGTCTTTTTTTAGATTAAATTGGTCCATATATAGCCTAGATATTGATCTAAGAAGACTGTGTGATAAACGGAAAAAAATAGCGTTTCGTAACGTAACGTCATTTTTTTAAATTCAAAACGTCGACGATAAACTTTCACAAAACACTTCGAAATACTTTTGTAATGCAACTTTAGGTATTAGTACACGTTAATAAGCGATAAAATTCATCAGGAGGCGATGTAAATTCTATAGCTGTCCGTCTCAAAAAAATGTCTGGAGAGAGCTCGACCAAAACAGACCGGAGGGAATCGGTTCCCTTGATTCGGTTTGACCAAGAATCAAAGCCGAATCAAATGACAAGACTCTAGACATCGTGTGGAAGCTGTAGGCACTGCAACCTCTGCCTCATGTAATTCGGTTCACTTTGAACAATTCCTGGAAGTAGCGCAAGGATATTTATTTCCATTTTCAGTGATCAGATTTTCCTGCACTTTTCGATGAAATGCACGTTCTGTTATAGTCACAGCCGTGATTTAACCAGTTTTATAAACGTCTGAGTGTTTTCTATCCACACATACTAATCATATGCATATACTATATTCCTGGCCTGAGTAGCAGGGCGCTGAAATGTTGCGCGATTTTTAACAGAATGTTCGAAAAAGTAGAGGGTCGACTGAAGAGGTTAAATCATCAGCTGGGGACTGTAATGGTTAAATCATCAGCTGGAGGCTGTAATGCTTAAAACATCAGCTGGAGGCTGTAATGCTTAAAACATCAGCTGGAGGCTGTAATGGTTAAAACATCAGCTGGAGGCTGTAATGGTTGAAACATCAGCTGGAGGCTGTAATGCTAAAATTGTCAGCTTGGAGGCTGTAATGGTTAAATTGGCGGCTGGGAAACTTTAATGGTTAAATCATCAGCTGGAGGCTGTATTGGTTAAAAAATTGGCTGGGAGGCTGTAATGGTTAAATCATCAGCTGGAGGCTGTAATGGTTAAAACATCAGCTAGAGGCTGTAATGGTTAAATCATCAGCTGGAGGCTGACAATGGGATGTAGACAAAGAACGTCTCTCCAGTAATAGTACCAAAACATTCAAAAGCCATTTTCTCAAAAGTGAGTTCACAAGTTTATCAACTTTCAAAGCAGAACTACTTTCCCATTGTTCCTCAACTGTAGTGTATGATATACCACGTTGTAGCTCTGAGTCTCTACTTTTATCCAACGTAATTTATTTTTATTTTTATGATTTTTGCTACATAAGACCGATTTGATCCAGTTGGTCACTTATATAGGCTTATATAGCTCCATTTTGAGTCTCATAGCTAAGAATCTGAATACTTATGCAAATAAGGTATCTTTTTTTTATACATTTGCAAAAAATGTTCAAAACTTGCTTTCACTTTGTCATTATGGGGTTGATTGACGAGGAAAATAAATAATTGAATCTATTAAAGAACAAGGCTGTAACGTTCCTGTTTCAACAGAAGTAAATTTGGATAGTTTTCGTCAGTTGATGTATAGTTAACGTGAATTTGGCTAACTTTAGCTAGCTCACTATCTTTAGCTATAATTTTTGCCTCAATCACACTAGTCCTTAATCAAACAATAAAACCAGCGGCCAAACGATTGAAGACTGATATTCTGACGTTTTTTATTAGAATCAGTATAGCAATATGACATTGTGCTAATTCCCTACTTTTCACACTGACATGGTATAAACAGCTCTACTGTTTATGCTAGGCTACACTGTAATTGTGCACAGTCAGTCAGTACATAATACTATGCTCGTCATGTCTCACCAGAATAAGATGGTGACAGGTGTCCCAGCAGGGTCAGACAGCCATGGAAGGCCAGTCTATGGAGCTCAGGTGAATTTTGCAGTATATTATAACAATCAGTAAATGGATACAACGTTCCATTTTGAGTTGATGGGTAGGCTAGTATCTGGGATTTGGAAATAATGGCCATTTCAATTATTGAACCATTTTTTCTATTCTTGGATAAGATAATGTGTAAATGTACACCAAGGTAATTATTTATTATAACTCATCTGAGCAGGATCAGATGGTGACAGGGGTCTCAGCAGGGCCAGGCAACCAGGGAAGTCCAGTCTGTGACGGCGCTGAGGTTAACTTTTGCTGAGGTGAACTTTTACAGATACAACACTTTATTCTGTATGTGCAGCAAACAGTGGACAAGCCAGAAGCTTCAAAGATTGAAACTATTTTATGGCAGTCTGTCCAACGTCAAGTTGATTTCCAAACTGTATCTAACATGCAAATAAAAATGTGTGGAAGACCTGGGAGACACTATTGATGATGCATGGATACAGATATGTTTAAATGCCCAGTCATGTTCATATAATCTCAGACATACATTACCACAGTTTGAAACCTTTTCACATTTAGTTTCAAATATCTCTAACAGTTGCCCCAGTGTAAGTTTGTTATGCACGTGATGTCAGAATGCACTCACTGCTCCAAAATGTGATTGTTACACAATAGGACAGTTAACCCACACTTCCCTCAAAGCAAGACACGCTGCCTTCTTTCATGTATAGGCTGTTTCAATATGTCAATTTCAAATTATTTTCAAACAAGTTTGAATGTGTGTTCTGGCTCCTCATTAATTCACATAAAAGTAGCCCATTTCACTTTTGTGGACTTTTTGCGCTTCCCCATTGTTTCCGCAGATCGAGTATGTAGACATTTGCGCATCTCCAGTCAGAACAGGACCTGCAAAAACTTTTTCACATTTTCAAGCTGGTGCCCGCATTGCCTTCGCTGTTTTCCTAATTACATGATAATAACTTTGAACGTGTGCATTTTCATCAAAGTAAGTACTTATTACGTTATAATAGTCTGTATGTCGTGTTATTTAACTTCTACTGTAGCTCACTGTATGTTTGGAGCATAATATATATATATATAATATAGAACATAGAACATAATATAGAACATAACTCATATTTGTGATTTTTGTCAATGCAAATTCATATTTTTATAGCAGTGTTATTATGTTACTTCTTTGTAATTTTGTTTTATTGCTTGATCCTGATATTGTATTCCAATTACGAATACTTCCTCTTTACGCTGTACTTTCAGAAAACACACACACATTCAGTATTGAACATTATTTACCAATATCAACTGGAGCTGGACATCTTTCGGAGCTGAATCTTGAGGCGAGCTTTTGTATGCTAGCAACATACTGTTTGAATGTACATGCCTTAACAGTTATACTGGATGAAAACACAGCAAGAAAACACATATTTTATCGAAGTATTGGTGGTTGAACAACAACAACAAAAACGTGTTTTACTAGAGAAAATAAAACATCAAGAAAAGACTGGCAGCTTGTGAACATGCGTAACCCACATTTAATTTTCATGCAGAGATTGAACGACAACTGCATTTCCAACCCTCCTCTTGAAAGGCATAGTATCATGACAGGTCACCTGTCAAGTCACCTGTCAAAGTCAGTCAGTCAGTAATTGCTGCAGATGTGCTCAATAGTGCTTGAGCATACGGTACTCCCCAAAGCATGGCAAAACACATAGAGGTGTGTCACATGTACTTTGTCAATCTCCTCTCCTTCCTTCTCCTGGTGCCAGACAGGCAGACTTTGTAGTGCCTCCGTGTGAGACTGCCTTGAGCAGCAGTTTGAGGGACTTATCTGCAGTGAGGCATAGGGAATTGTCTGCAGTAGGACAGCCCCCAGTGGATGGGCACCTGAGGGGTGTGGTGCTCTTCCAGCAGCTCTCTCATTAGGTTTTCTCTGTACTTTTGGTAGATAATGACTTTACCTATGGGGTAGAGGGAGTGGGGAGGATGAGGGAGTGGGTAGGTGGCTGAGACGTTGTCACTTTAATTGGATATGTATGTGAACTGTACGTCCAATCAGAAAAAACTTGTTCAGTAGTGTCACATGTTATTTGGCAGTGAACTATGTGGCTATTGAGGGCAGCAGTGTCGATCAGATGGAAAAATATCTTCTTATACCACTTGGTAGTTTTTCAAGCGCATTCCACAAGATGTTTATCATGTGCTCCTTATCCACTGCCCCCATTTTGAAGTTATAGCCAAGCAAACAGTCTGGTTTGATCTTTCTTTCTCGTGTCAGCTGGTCCACCTTCCCTTTGGTTGTTCATTAAAAATCCTACAATGTGATTTTCTGGATTTTATTTCCTTATTTTCTCTGTCATAGTTGAAGTGTACCTATGATGAAAATTACAGGTCTCTCTTATTTTTTTAAGTGGGAGAACTTGCACAATTGGTGGCTGACTAAATACTGTAAATAACAACACTGAATGGCTCAGAGTTGGTGTCAGAAGTTATGTTATTGACTGCCAGCACACGCCACTTGTATCAATAAATCACTATCAGAAAATGTTTTGTGTGGTAAATTAATTATTTATTTATTGTTTTATTTACATGCTTTCAGGTTCCGGTGACAAATCATGCATTCCGATTCTTGAACAGATTGCAATGGACACATATGTTTGTAAAATACTTTTTTGGCTGTTGTGCTGATTATGATGAGCTAAGCTAATTCCAGCTATGTGTGGAACCATGTTTGTTGACATACAATGCATTCTGGGTTTCACCGTAAACGTCTGTCAGACCAAAGATGTTATAACAAAATTAGGTGAGGGAGGGTTCACTAATCTTTCAAGTAAACTTCTGGAAGTGAATGATGGTAGATGACACACCCCCTTTAACATGCATTCTGCAAACAGATCAAACTCATTTCATCTTTGGTTGACATGAAGAGAAAAAGAACACGGCGGTGCGCACAAACTACCCATCGTCGGATTACTTTACATTTCTAGAAAGTGTTTTACTCAATTATTTATATCAATGGTGAGCTCACCCATGATGTGATGAATTATAAATAGTAATTGCTATTAGCTAATTCATATTGTGGTTTCTGTCAGCCGAGAGTTATCTAAATATGACAGCTTGTGATATGTCAATCTTTCCTCTAGTACGACGTTCCTCCACCACGACTGTCCTGCCGACGAATACTCCATCCGCTGTGCCTTCAACCAGTCTCCGTCGGAGCAGACGCTTCTACTAGCTCCGAGCTATTAACTTTAAACGCAGTGTCGCCCGCATGCTAGCGGACTGTCCTTTAATCATTGTACTCCATTCTGTTTAATTTTATTTTTTTATCTGTCGGCCCCAGCCGCGAACTCAGGCTCTGTGTGTAGTTAATCTGACCCTCTCTGCCAAGTCATCGCCATTTTACCTGCTGTTGTTGTGTTAGCTGATTAGCTGTTGTCGTCTCACCTGTTGTTTTAGCTAGCTCTCCCAATCAACACCTGCGATTACTTTATGCCTCACTGTATGTCTCTCTCAAATGTCAATATGCCTTGTATACTGTTGTTCAGGTTAGTTATCATTGTTTTAGTTTACAATGGAGCCCCTAGTTCCACTCTTCATTCCTCCTTTGTCCCACCTCCCACACATGCGGTGACCTCACCCATTACAACCAGCATGTCCAGAGATACAACCTCTCTTATCATCACCCAGTGCCTGGGCTTACCTCCGCTGTACCCGCACCCCACCATACCCGTCTGCACATTATGCCCTGAATATATTCTACCACGCCCAGAAATCTGCTCCTTTTATTCTTTGTCCCCAACGATCTAGGCGACCAGTTTTGATAGCCTCCTCTGTTCTGCGGGTGATGTGGAGGTAAACCCAGGCCCTGCATGTCCCCAGGCACCCTCATTTGTTGACTTCTGTGATCGAAAAAGCCTTGGTTCATGCATGTCAACATCAGAAGCCTCCTCCTTAAGTTTGTTTTACTTACTGCTTTAGCACACTCTGCCAACCCTGATGTCATTGCCGTGTCTGAATCCTGGTTTAGGAAGGCCACCAAAAATTCTGAGATTTCCATACCCAACTATAACATTTTCTGTCAAGACAGAATTGCCAAAAGGGGAGGAGTTGCAGTCAAGCCTGCAAAGTAATGTCATACTTTCCAGGTCCATACACTAAACAGTTCGAACTTCTAATTTTAAAAACTAATCTCTCAAGAAATAAGTCTCTCACTGTTGTCGCCTGCTTACCGACCCCCCTCAAATCCCAGCTGTGCCCTGGACACCATTTGTGAATTGATCGCCACCCATCTAGCTTCAGAGTTTGTTCTATTAGGTGACCTAAACTGGGATATGCTTAACAGTCCTACAATCTAAGCTAGATGCCCTCAATCTCACACAAATCATCAAGGAACCTACCAGGTTCAACCCTAAATCTGTAAACATGGGCACCCTCATAGACATTATCCTGACCATCTGGCCCTCCATATACATCTTCGCTGTCTTCAATCAGGATCTCAGCGATCACTGCCTCATTGCCTGTATCAGCCACGGGTCCGCGGTCAAACGACCACCCCTCATCACTGTCAAACGCTCCTTAAAACACTTTTGCGAGAAGGCCTTTCTAATCTACCTGGCCCGGGTATCCTGGAAGGATATTGAGCTCATCCCGTCAGTTGAGGATGCCTGCTCATTCTTTAAAAGTAACTTCCTCACCATCTTAGATAAGGATGCTCCGTTGAAAAATGCAGAACTAAGAACAGATATAGTCCTTGGTTCACTCCAGACCTGACTGCCCTCGACCAGCACAAAAACATCCTGTGGCGGACTGCAATAGCATCCAATAGTCCCGCGATATGCAACTGTTCAGGGAAGTCAGGAACCAATACACGCAGTCAATCAGGAAAGCAAAAGCCAGCTTTTTCAAGCAGAAATTTGCATCCTGTAGCTCTAACTCCAAAACGTTCTGGGACACTGTAAAGTCCATGGAGAACAAGAGCACCTCCTCCCAGCTGCCCACTGCACTAAGGCTAGGTAACACGGTCACCACCGATAAATTCATGATAATCCAAAACTTCAACACGCCTTCTTCCTGGCTACTCCAACACCCCCCCCCCCCCCCCGTAGCTACTCGCCCAAGCCTCACCAGCTTCTCCTTTACCCAAATCCAGAAAACAGATGTTCTGAAAGAGCTGCAAAACATGAGCCCATACAAATCAGATGGGCTTGACAATCTGGACCCTCAATTTCTGAAACTATCCGCTGCCATTGTCGCAACCCTTATTACCAGCCTGTTCAAACTCTCTTTCGTATCGTCTGAGATCCCCAAGGATTGGAAGGCTGCGGCGGTCAACCCCCTCTTCAAAGGGGGGAGACGCCCTGGACCCAAACTGTTACAGACCTATATCCATCCTGGCCTGCCTATCTAAGGTCTTCAAAAGCCAAGTCAACAAACAGATCACTGACCATCTGGAATCCCACCGTACCTTCTCCGCTGCGCAATCTGGTTTCCGAGCCGGTCACGGTTGCACCTCAGCCACGCTCCGCTGTGCAATCACGCTCCAACTGCTCTTAAATGCTAGTAACCAAATGCATGCTTTTCAACCGTTCGCTGCCTGCACCCACACGCCCGACTAGCATCACCACCCTGGATGGTTCCGACCTAGAATACGTGGACATCTATAAGTACCTAGGTGTCTGGCTAGACTGTAAACTCTCCTTCCAGACTCATATCAAACATCTCCAATCTAAAATCAAATCTAGAGTCAGCTTTCTATTTTACAACAAAGCCTCATTCACTCACGCCGCCAAACTTACACATTCGTAAAACTGACTATCCTACCGATCCTCGCCTTCGGCGATGTCATCTACAAAATAGCTTCCAATACTCTACTCAGCAAACTGGATGCAGTTTATCACAGTGCCATCCGTTTTGTTACTAAAACACCTTATACCACCCACCAATGCGACCTGTATGCTCAAGTCGGCTGGCCCTCGCTACATATTCGGTGCCAGACCCACTGGCTCCAGGTTATCTACAAGTCCATGCTAGGTAAAGCTCTGCCTTATCTCAGTTCACTGGTCACGATGGCAACACCCACCTGTAGTACCCGCTCCAGCAGGTGTATCTCACTGATCATCCCTAAAGCCAACACCTCATTTGGCCGCCTTTCCTTCCAGTTCTCTGCTGCCTGTGGCTGGAACAAATTGCAAAAATCACTGAAGTTGGAGACTTTTATCCCCCTCACCAACTTTAAACATCTTCTATCTGAGCAGCTAACCGATCGCTGCAGCTGTACATAGTCCATCTGTACATAGCCCACCCAATTTACCTACCTCATCCCCATACTGTTTTTATTTATTTACGTTTCTGCTCTTTTGCACACCAGTATCTCCATCTGATCATTTATCACTCCAGAGTTAATCTGCTAAATTGTAATTATTCGCCTACCTCCTCATGCCTTTTGCACACAATGTATTTAGACTTTTTTTCTACTGTGTTACTTGACTTGTTTATTGTTTACTCCATGTGTAACTCTGTGTTGTTGTCTGTTCACACTGCTATGCTTTATCTTGGCCAGGTCGCAGTTGTAAATGAGAACTTGTTCTCAACTAGCCTACCTGGTTGAATAAAGGTGAAATAAAAAATAAAAAAATGCACTCAGAAATGTAATTCCTCTGTTGAAGGTGTGAAACACAAAAGGGGACATTTGAATATTATGAGCTTGTGAAGGCTGGCAGAAATCAGGCATCGAGTATGTTATTTAATCTCAGCATGTGTACAGATTCTCCCCGTTTTTGTTTGCATCAGTACAGGTGCATCAAAGCTGGGACCGAGAGACTGAAAAACAGCTTCTATCTCAAGGCCATCAGACTGTTAAATAGCCACCACTAACATTGAGTGGCTGCTGCCAACACACTGTCATTGACACTGACCCAACTCCAGCCATTTTAATAATGGGAATTGATGGGAAATTATGTAAATATATCACTAGCCACTTTAAACAATGCTACCTTATATAATGTTACTTACCCTACATTATTCATCTCATATACATATGTATATACTGTACTCTACAACATCGACTGCATCCTATGTAACACATGTATCACTAGCCACTTTAACTATGCCACTTTGTTTACTTTGTCTACACACTCATCTCATATGTATATACTGTACTCGATACCATCTACTGTATGCTGCTCTGTACCATCACTCATTCATATATCCTTATGTACATGTTCCTTATCCCCTTACACTGTGTATAAGACAGTAGTTTTGGAATTGTTAGTTAGATTACTTGTTGGTTATCACTGCATTGTCGGAACTAGAAGCACAAGCATTTCGCTACACTCGCATTAACATCTGCTAACCATGTGTATGTGTGACAAATAAAATTTGATTTGATTTGATTTGCTTGGAAATGTTGATACTGGAGAATGTTATCAGAAGAAACTGTGTAAGCTAGCATTTATAGCAGCTAAGAAATGCATTGCCATTAATTGGAAGGTTGGTTATCCTCCCACAATGTCACAATGGATGACAGAAATGGCAATGTATTACAAGATTAAGGGTATACTGTGTGCAACTTTCATAAGGTCTGGGTGCCTTAGAGTATATGGAATACTGTATGACAAAAGGGATCTGTATTGAAAACGTTCAATGTTTTGGGGTCCTGCAGTTGCAAATATATAAATATTTTTATGGTACACGAGACACCTGTCTGATTTGCGTCTAATCAACGGAGGAGGCTGCAGGGAGGACACGGTCCAAGAATATGGGGATTGTGGCTCAGATGCACAAGACAGATCTCTCTCCAGAATGCGTTCTGTTTTGCCATTTCATGGGTATTCATTGTATGGTTACAGTAATTTCTGTTAATGCATTCAATATATGTGACTGACCGGCTCGATTCGGTCTTATGTAGCAAAATTAAATTTAAAAAAGTATTATTATTACTTTTTACCCATTTTTCTCCCCAATTTCGTGATATTCAATTGGTAGTTACAGTCTTGTCCCATCGCTGTAAAACGCGTATCGATTCAGGAGAGGCAAAGGTTGGGAGCCATGCGTCCTCCAAACCACAACCATACCAAGCCACACTGTTCCTTGACACACCACACACTTACCCCCGAAGCCAACTGGACCAATGTGTTGGAAAAAACGCTGTACAATTGGCAACCGAAGTCAGCGTTCATGCACCCGGAGTCGCTATAGAGTGATGGGACAAGGACATCCCGGCCGGCCACACCATCCCCTAACCCGGGCTACACAGGGCCAATTGTGCATCGCCTCATGAGATTCCAGGTCACAGTCGGCTCTCAAGCACTGCGATGCATTGCCTTACACCGCTGTGCCACTCGGGAGGCCTGAAATTGCATTTTTGATATTAGATAAAAGTAGGGACTCATAGCTAGAAAATGGTATATCATATACTACAGTTGAAGAACAATGGGAAAGTTATTCTGCTTTGAAAGTTAATAAACTTGTAACCTCAGTTTTGAGCAAATGCCCTGGTACACCTACTGTGTAGGAACCTACCGGAGAGCTCTTCTTTGTCTACACCCATTCAGCATTGTTGACACCCTCTAAAGCCTTAGCCCCACGCATCTCTTTAAGGATTCACATGCGAGGCCATGTACTAAACAACCAAAGATACTCAAGCCTAAAGGCTGGTTTATACTACAGGTGTGATCGTAAATTTAATCTGGAGTGCCAGAATGTGCTCATAGTGCACTGTGTGCACTGTGGGCTTTTGTACGTTTTGCTCTCGGAGCATTCAGAGCGCACACTGGACGCTCTTGCAGAGGAGTAATTTTGATCTGAGCGTTCTGACCTAACAACAGCAGTCAAGCACCCAAGCTAACTGGCTAACATTGACTAGCTTGCTAGCTACACTACAGGTAAAAAGTTCAGAACTCCTACTCATTCAAGGGGTTTTCTTTATTTTTACTATTTTCTACATTGTAGAATAATAGTGGAGACATCAAAACTATGAATTAATACATATGGAATCATTTATTAA
The DNA here is from genome assembly GCF_021184085.1 of Oncorhynchus gorbuscha. NCBI lineage: Eukaryota > Metazoa > Chordata > Actinopteri > Salmoniformes > Salmonidae > Oncorhynchus > Oncorhynchus gorbuscha. The sequence goes on from NC_060186.1 coordinate 36,505,466, forward strand.
CCAAAAAAGTGTTAAACAAATCAAAATATTTTTTATATTGGAACGTGTTCAAAGTCGCCACCCTTTGCCTTGGTGACAGCTTTTCACACTCTTGGCATTATCTCAAACATCTTCATGAGGTAGTCACCTGGAATGCATTTCAATTAATTACTTCTTAAGTGAACTGGTGGAATTTCTTTCCTTTTTAATGTGTTTGAGCCAGTCAGTTGTGTTGTGACAAGGTGTATGTGGGGGGAAGGGTGGGGGGGTAATACAGAACTTAGCCCTATTTGGTAAAAGACCAAGTCCATATTATGGCAAGAACTGCTCAAATAAGCAAAGAGAAACGACAATCCATCAATATTTTAAGACATGAAGGTCAGTCAATACGGAAAATTTAGAGAACTTTGAAAGTTTTTTCAAGTGCAGTTGCAAAAACCATCATGCACTATGATGAAACTGACTCTCATGAGGACCGCCACAGGAATGGAAAACTCAGAGTTACCTCTGCTGCAGAGAATAAGTTAATTATAGTTACCAGCCTCAGAAATTGCAGCCCAAATAAATGCTTCACAGAGGGGACTGTGTGAATCAGGCATTCATGGTCGAATTGCTGCAAAGAAACCACTACTAAAGGACACCAATAAGAAGAAGAGCAATGGACATTAGACCATTGGAGTCCAAATTGGAGATTTTTGGTTCCATCCGTCGTGTCTTAGTAAGACGCAGTGTGGGTGACCGGATGATCTCTGCTTGTGTATATCCCACCGTAACGCATGGAGGAGGAGTTATCGTGTCAGGGTGCTTTGCTGGTGACCCTGTATGAGATTTATTTCAAAGCACACTTAACCAGCATGGTTACCACAGCATTCTGCAGCGATACGCCATCCCATCTGGTTTGCGATTAGTGGGGCTATCAATTGTTTTTCAACAGGACAATGACCCAACACACCTCCAGCCTGTGTAAGGGCTATTTTACCAAGAAGGGGGGGGTGATGTAGTTCTGCATCAAATGACCTGGCCTCCACAATCCCCCGACCGCAACCAAATTGAGATGCTTTGGGATGAGTCAGGACCGCAGAGTGAAAGGAAAGCAGGCAACAAGTGCTCATTATATGTGGGAACTCCTTCAAGAATGTTGGAAAAGCATTCCAGGTGAAGCTGGTTGAGAGAATGCCAAGAATGTGCAAAGCTGTCATCAATGCAAAGGGTAACTTTTTGACAATGATTTGTTTAAACTTTTTTTGGTTACTACATGCTTCCATATGTGTTGCTTTATAATTTTGATGTATTCACTTTTATTATACAATGTAGGAAATAGTAAAAATAAAGAAAAACACTTGAATGAGTAGGTGTTCTAAAACTTTTGACCGGTGGTGTACTTCCAGACACAAATAAGAGAACAGCTCATCCTGACATCCTGAGAGCTGGTTAGGCTGTTTTTATGTTATCCATAGCATTGGTGACTGCAACTGTGCTGCTGGCAACATTTGAATTACACTTTTTTGCCAACACTTACTGACATCGCTTACTGACATCAACCATATTCAACGGTGTTGAGCGTTCGTAATTTGTCCATTATTCTGCGCTCTGGCAGACTCTGACTAGAGTGCTCTGAAATCGTAGTAGATAGCCAGAGCGAATTTACCAGCTACGACTGTGGACAGTTGTCAAAGTGACATCATGAATATTCTATTGAAATGGTTATTTGCATAGTCTTTTGTTTAGAAATGTAGCTAGCTAGCTTAACAACGACACGTTATATTCATGATGTCATCAGAGCGTGACATATGTTTGTTGTGTTGAACGCTGTCAAATGCCGAAACTGAAACCTGTCGAACGCTGAAACCTGAACTTAAGACCTCTTTTTAAAAGCTGACAGTGTTTTATATACTTATATTTTATTTTAAACCTGCGGCTCTGATGGGCTATATTGCTGTGAGCGCTGCTATCTGTCCCAGGATCCTGCCAGATTCCGTATAGGGGAAGAGATGCGAAAGCCCAGCTAGCCTAGCTGGCTCGGCGGTCTCAAATGGAGGCGTCTATTGAACGTTTCCAATGTTGCAGGAGCTGTGTTTACTTTGCTTTGTTCTGGGACAATGTGGGCCGCGTTGGCTTTAAAATGTAGCAAATGCTTACATGTGGAGGACGACAGGAGCGAAGTAGCTACTCCTGGCAAGCAAGCGGCAAACCTACAGTTGAAGTCGGAAGTTTACATAAACCTTAGCCAAAGACATTTAAACTAATTTAATCCTAGTAAAAATCCCCTGTTTTAGGTCAGTTAGGATTACCACTTTATTTTAAGAATGTGAAATGTCAGAATAATAGTAAAGAGAGATTTATTTCAGCTTTTATTTCTTTCATCACATTCCCAGTGGGTCAGAAGTTTACATACACTCAATTAGTATTTGGTAGCATTGCCTTTAAATTGTTTGACTTGGGTCAAACATTTCAGGAAGCCTTCCACAAGCTTCCCACAATAAATTGGGTGAATTTTGGCCCATTCAACCTGACAGAGCTGGTGTAACTGAGTCAGATTTGTAGGCCTCCTTGCTCGCACACACTTTTTCAGCTCTGCCCACAAATGTTCTATGGGATTGAGGTAAGGGCTCGGTGGTGGCCACTACAATACATTGACTTTGTTGTCCTTAAGCCATTTTGCCACAACTTTGGAAGTATGCTTGGAGTCATTGTCCATTTGAAAGACCCATTTGCGACCAAGCTTTAACTTCCTGACTGATGTCTTGAGATGTTGCTTCAAAATATCCACATAAGCATTATTTTTTGCATTATTAGGCCTGGAGTTCTTTTAAGAATACAAAAGAAGACATGCACCCTTGAAGGGCTATCAGCAGGACAATAGACTCTTACCGAGTCCACCAAATGCATTGTTTTCTAACCACATCTGGTAATGTAAATTTATGGGAATAAATTTCAATGATTGACAGAAATTAAGTCAACAAATGATTGCTTCCTGGAACAACCATAGTCATCCAAGTGTTTTAATAGGATTTGAAGCAATAGCCTACCTGCATGTAGTCAACTATTTCAGCACAGTTTTGCGCTGCTCTAAGACAAGCACCACTACTTAATAAACATATACATTTAAAACGTTTTTTTTATCGAATTCAATAATATGTTTGTACCAAGGGTTCTTCGAAGAACAAATAGGGGTTCCCCCACAGTTTCCATTTGAAGAACCCCAAAAGGATACTCCAGGAACCTTTTCTTTTTAGAGTGTATGAGTTAATGTATATTCAATAGCCGAGCATTCAGAGGTCAAGACAGCAAGTGTGTGAGAGAGAAAATATCGAAACACACACAATAACGTGTGTTAATGAGTTCCGAGAGCCGATCTGTTATCCAAAGATTAGTTTAATAGTCTGGCTACTGTGTGAAAATTCACCCCCAACAAGCAATATCCTGCCTGCGTGTGGTCAACTATTTCAGCAACGTTTCACGCTGCTCTGGGACAAGCAAGACTACTTGATAAACATATACAGTGGGGAAAAAAAGTATTTAGTCAGCCACCAATTGTGCAAGTTCTCCTACTTAAAAAGATGAGAGAGGCATGTAATTTATCATAGGTACACTTAAACTATGACAGACAAAATGAGGGGAAAAAATCCAGAAAATCACATTGTAGGATTTTTAATGAATTTATTTGCAAATTATGGTGGAAAATACGTATTTGGTCACCTACAAACAAGCAAGATTTCTGGCTCTCACAGACCTGTAACTTATTCTTTAAGAGGCTCCTCTGTCCTCCACTCGTTACCTGTATTAATGGCACCTGTTTGAACTTGTTATCAGTATAAAATAATAATAATAATAATAATAATATATGCCATTTAGCAGACGCTTTTATCCAAAGCGACTTACAGTCAGACACCTGTCCACAACCTCAAACAGTCACACTCCAAACTACACTATGGCCAAGACCAAAGAGCTGTCAAAGGACACCAGAAACAAAATTGTAGACCTGCACAAAGGGTGGGAATACTGAATCTGCAATAGGTAAGCAGCTTGGTTTGAAGAAATCAACTGTGGGAGCAATTATTAGGAAATGGAAGACCTAACTTCCTGTATGTGTCAGAAGCTCACTCATCGCTCCCTTCTGTCTTGATGCAACATATGCCTTAAGGAGCGTTGCTTAGCACAACACAGAGGGCTTACTTTACTTTTTGAACTTCCTGCCAATTACAGAGACAGAGTCATAAAAGGAAAGTTCTTGTCATTTTAAGTTCAGATTTCCACATCGGAGGAGTGTCTGGCGAGCGGCTCATGAGCGCAATTTATCTCTTCTCAGTGAGGAACTATGCAGGTTTTCTGTGACAGGGAGAAGGTTGTAGCCACTACACCACCTTGTTTATATTTTTCAGTGATAAAGACATGGATGTCTCATGTTAGGGTGGGGATGCAAAACGGGTCAACTTTGAGCACCTCTGTCTCCTGAATGTTTTGGCATTCAGCTTCAAAAAGTCACTTTCTTACCACTTCTACCATGGGCAAACATGTTTGGAAAGTTTTGTTCAAAACTAAAGGGGTGCAGTCAGAAAATGATTGGATTCATATGGAACGAAAATCAGTCCTTTGCTAAATTAGTCATGAATGGAGATAGGGATTTGGGCTTGGTATACCGGCCAATGACTATAACAGTGGAACTGATCCAACCATAAATTCATACTTTCTGCCCCTGGCCTGAGAGGATGGAAGTTCAATATGTAGCTAGATGTAGTAGGCTTACATTAACTACAGTAGGTAGCTCATTGTTGCCCATGAAACTAAGTTAGGCTAGTTAGCATGTCCTGTAGTCAGGTAACCTAGTCTAGGTGTAACGAGTGCGCTGAGAGTCAGGAAGCAATTAATGAAACACGTAACACAAACAATGCACCGACATGAAAACAGAGTCAGTAACACCTGAGGACAGAACCAAGGGGAGCGACAGATATAGGGAAGGTAATCAGGGAGGTGATTGAGTCCAGGTGAGTCTGAGGATGCTCAGGTGCGCGTAATGATGGTGACAGGTGTGCGCCATAACAAGCAGCCTGGTGACCTAGAGGCCGGAGAGGGAGCACACTTGACATTAGGACAAAAAGTGTGTAGGATACTGTATGACAGAGTCATAGACTGTTTTGGCAACATGAAAGAGAGAAGGATGGTATAGGTGTTCCTCTACAATTAGGGAGAGTAAACATGTTTTTCTTCTTGCGTTTGCACACAGAGAGAAATCATTCCTATGGACAGCCACATGATATTTAGCTTACGTTGATTGGATAGTTGTTGGTATCTTTAAGTTTTCGCTGTATTAGACTAAGCATAGGTGATGTGGTGCTGGAATGTTGAAGCAGCTCCTGTATATTTTGTGGCTTGCGGTAACCCTCTGTGGTTCTAAATCAATAGTTGTTTAGTAATCCAAAACTTACGCAAACATTAACTTGCTTGATCATACTGTAGATCATGAGACTGTTTGTTCCATGCAATATGTTTTGGGGACTTCACCGGACAGATGTTGCTCTCTGGTTTTGTGATGAAACAAACGTGTGGTTCTTCTTGTTGACTCTGCCTTATATATCAGGGTGGCATATGAACTAATGGGTTATAGAGCAGCAAACAAAGCAAATAATCACAACACATAGGTTGTAACCAATAATAGGAGCGCTTTGCAAATGTCAAACATTATCTTCGGCTCTGTCACTCGTACAACACACAATAGTTAGATTCAACGTTAGCTTTCAATAACGATTTACAAAAGTGCTTGAAGTTAATGAAAGGCGTGTTCTGGGAGAAGAAGAACGGATCTGAAGGGAGATGAGCCTTCTCCCCGCACGCACACGTACACGATTTGGATCTTCTGAATTTGAACTAAGCCACACTGTCCCAGCTCTCGTCCTCCCAGCACAAGCCATCTTGTACACGGGTAAAAAGAGATGTGATGGAGACAGGGAAACTGGGCATTTACAGTAAAAGGAAAACCCCACCCCCAACTAACAGATAACACCTGGAACAAATCACAACTAAGTGACACCTGTCACACAGCATTTTCACCTGCTCTGTGATGTACTGTATGTGTGGGTGTCTCATTTGGGTAAAAGTCCATCCTCTGACCGGAAACCGATAAGTGATCGAGAAGTATGTAAAGTCAATTCATTAGTAAGCAAACGGAAAATGGTCCTCCCCTCCTCGATAACCTCCTTTTGGTGTCCTACCACGGAAGAGTTTTGATATCTGCTACATCCCCTTTGAATCAGATGTTGTATTGTCAGAGGAGAAAAGTATGCACACATTTAAAAAACTATATGCTACTTATCCATTTAGCTATAAAATGTAAACTTCATTTGCCTGAGGAGTGGAGAAGGAACTTCTCATTTCCATTTCATAAAAGCACATTTTCATCCACATTCACTTCTTGCCAACTCTCCTCGATTACATTTGACCTTTTTCAAAAGGACGCAAGCAAGAACGGAGAAGAGAGAACGCAGGAGTTGAGCAAATCTAATTGAGAAAAGACCTGTGTGTGGATTACTCCAATATTACATCCTCCTCACACAGCTTGTGTAACGAGACAATTAGAAGAAAGCTTATTTCACAATCCTGTTTATACACCATATTGAAAATAATACAGTGGGAGGAAACAGTCAATAATAGATTCCTTGTAATGTTTGAGGCATCCTTATGTTAAGAAACACCCCCAGATCCTAAAGACTTTATACATTTTTAAACACTTAAACAGAGCATGCACTGTAGTCCCTTGAACTGTAGGATTATTATAACTTTAGCTCTATGAAATATAACACATCAAATCAAATGTTATTTGTCACATTCTTCGAAAACAACAGGTGTGGACTAGCAGTGAAAAGCTTCTCAACACTGCAGAGAGAAAGAAAATGGAGAAAATGTATGAAAGGTATTCATAGGTTATTGTACTGTATGGTGGAATTAATAGGGAGAACTAGTGGTGAAATGGCTCCTCTTGTCCAGTCTGTATGACACAGATTAGCCTCAGGCAGGACATATGGAAGAAAGAGATGGGTTTGAACATGTCCCTTCCCCATGTTGAGCAAATCAAATACCGGGCACATCTTCCCTCCCTCCTCCGCAATCTCCCTCCATGTGTCTAGCAGGCTGACACCTCTGTAGGGCCCTGGAAAGTGGCCTATTGAATTACAGCTTCCTCAACGGCCCTAAGTCATCCCACACCTCTCACCCTCCATGACCGATCTATCAGAGTTAGTCAGCTTGATCGTTCATCTTGCCACCATGTTTGAATAAAACCGGGCAGAGGAGTCACAACCACACATCGCTCAACTGGCTGGGTCCTCTGAGACAGCAGCAAAGTCAGAGGAGAAAGAGGAAATGACACGGTGGTGGTGTGGTACGGTGGAGATGGACCACTGGTCATGCTCCTGTCTAGTTCCCAAATGGCACCCTTTTGCTATGTAGTTCCCTACTTTTGGCTCTAATCAAAAGTCAAGTAGTTTACCATATTGGGTATAGTGTACCATTTGGGATGCAGGTTTCTCTCATCGTGGAGGTCTCATACACGTGTTTAGCAGATGTTATTGCAGGTGTAGCGTAATAATTATGTTTCTAGCTCCAACAGCGGAGTAATATCTAAGTTTAATTCATCATCCAGATTGAGGTCAGTGATAGTTGATGTCCAGAAGCTCTTTTCAGTCATAGGAAACAATGCTATAAACATTATTTACTAAAAAAGTGAACTTCTTATGGCTGCAGGGGAAGTATTGAGTAGCTTGGATGAAAGGTGCCCAGACGTGCCCAGAGTCAACGTCCTGCTCCTCAGTCCCAGTTGCTAATATATGCATATTACTATTAGTATTGGATGGAAAACACTCTGAAGTTTCTAAAACTGTTTGAATGATGTATGTGAATATAACAGAACTCATATGGCAGGCAATAACCTGAGGATAAATCCAAACAGGAAGTGGAAAATCTGAGGTTGGTCGATTTTCAACCCAGCCTCTATTGAATACACTGTGGGATATGGATAAAGTTGCACTTCCTAGGGCTTCCACTAGATGTCAACTGTCGTTACAAACTTGAATGAGGCTTCTACTGTATTGTGGAGCCGGATGGGAGCTCTTTGAGTCAGTGTTCTGGTAGAGAGCCAGGTCCTGGTCAAGCGCATTTCACATGATGGCGACCTGCGTTCCATGACTTCTCTACAGACATAGGAATTCTCCGGTTGGAACTTTATTGAAGATTTATGATAACAACATCCTAAAGATTGATTCTATACTTAGTTTGACAAGTTTCTTCGATCTGTAATATAACCTTTTGAAGTTTTTGACCGACGTTCGGATGGACCTGCACGAGCGTTTGGATTTGTGTACTAAACGCCCTAACAAAAGTAAGGTAACACACCCCTGAAATGTACAAAAATGAATGGGAAGTCATTGGCACTGCACAAACCATATACACTGTGTCCAATACCACTCAATTCGGCGTTGTTTCATTCAAAGTTGAATGCAAATGCCATATGGTAAATGCCAAGTGTAACACTGCAACAATCCAACAGATGGTGAGTGCACTCCACTGTGATTTTTCATATTGCAAATGTAACACAAGTCAAGACCCAAAAGTAAAACATTTTTTCAAAAACGTATCCCCCCCATAAGCACATGGAATTTGCAATATGTTTCAATGGGCATTTACCATCACGAATTTGTCATGCTCAAAAATCCTGCAGAAATGCTAAATTGACTGGCCTGATGAACTCGGGACGGCCGGGCAGTGATAGTGGTTCCTCTCCATCGCTCTCCATCGCTCGCTGGTACTGTGAACCATCAGATCCTCCTCTCCACCCTCTCCGAGTTGGGCATCTCCGGCGCAGCCCACGCTTGGATTGCGTCCTACCTGACAGGTCGCTCCTACCAGGTGGCGTGGCGAGAATCTGTCTCCTCACCACGCGCTCTCATCACTGGTGTCCCCCAGGGCTCTGTTCTAGGCCCTCTCCTATTCTCGCTATACACCAAGTCACTTGGCTCTGTCATAACCTCACATGGTCTCTCCTATCATTGCTATGCAGACGACACACAACTAATCTTCTCCTTTCCCCCTTCTGATGACCAGGTGGCGAATCGCATCTCTGCATGTCTGGCAGACATATCAGTGTGGATGACGGATCACCACCTCAAGCTGAACCTCGGCAAGACGGAGCTGCTCTTCCTCCCGGGGAAGGACTGCCCGTTCCATGATCTCGCCATCACGGTTGACAACTCCATTGTGTCCTCCTCCCAGAGCGCTAAGAACCTTGGCGTGATCCTGGACAACACCCTGTCGTTCTCAACCAACATCAAGGCGGTGGCCCGTTCCTGTAGGTTCATGCTCTACAACATCCGCAGAGTACGACCCTGCCTCACACAGGAAGCGGCGCAGGTCCTAATCCAGGCACTTGTCATCTCCCGTCTGGATTACTGCAACTCGCTGTTGGCTGGGCTCCCTGCCTGTGCCATTAAACCCCTTCAACTCATCCAGAACGCCGCAGCCCGTCTGGTGTTCAACCTTCCCAAGTTCTCTCACGTCACCCCGCTCCTCCGTTCTCTCCACTGGCTTCCAGTTGAAGCTCGCATCCGCTACAAGACCATGGTGCTTGCCTACGGAGCTGTGAGGGGAACGGCACCTCAGTACCTCCAGGCTCTGATCAGGCCCTACACCCAAACAAGGGCACTGCGTTCATCCACCTCTGGCCTGCTCGCCTCCCTACCACTGAGGAAGTACAGCTCCCGCTCAGCCCAGTCAAAACTGTTCGCTGCTCTGGCCCCCCAATGGTGGAACAAACTCCCTCACGACGCCAGGACAGCGGAGTCAATCACCACCTTCCGGAGACACCTGAAACCCCACCTCTTTAAGGAATACCTAGGATAGGATAAGTAATCCCTCTCACCCCCCCCTTTAAGATTTAGATGCACTATTGTAAATTGACTGTTCCACTGGATGTCATAAGGTGAATGCACCAATTTGTAAGTCGCTCTGGATAAGAGCGTCTGCTAAATGACTTAAATGTAAATGTGTTGATTTCAGAATGTCATTTTGGTGATTGTACCTCACTGTTTAACTAAGAGGTTGCAAATGGACAAAAGTCAATCCAGCAAGTCAACGTCCATCAGTCAATTAGATGTCATTCTGACACCAAACTGATACAAACTGACACCACACCCACTTTTTCCAACTCGTTTAGAAGCCAACTATCACATACTTCAGAGCTGGCCCAAAATTCACAGGGCCTTCTGTTCAAACCATAATAAAAACGTAAAACACGTAGTTACGTTCTAGCTGTGGGTCCAGTTCTGACATTATGTGTAGGCCTAGCTGAGGCAACCCTGAATCCCAAGTTTCGGCACGATAAGTCATTTGGTGCCAGAGCAAGACCTTAATTGGTGCTTGCTACGGGGTCCTTGAATGAGCTATCGGACAAAAACGTTGGTGTCTGTCTCTATGGGCCGAGCCGGTTTCAATGGACCTAGTCTTGCGACTCTGCAAATGTACGAGGCTGTTTCTCGGTCTGAGAACTTTCTAGAGCTACATAACTCACTACGCACTATCGACCTGAGCTCTAGAAGAGGTTCCAATGACTCCCTATATAGCTGTGAATGCACCATCAACGAGCTTACACTTTCTACGTATTCCCCAAGGTGTCTACAGCATTGTGACGTAGTTTTACGCATTTCTGTTGAAGAATAGCTGTATGGGGGCACATTGCGTAAGTGGTCACATGGTGGCTCCGAGAGAGATTCTCGCGTCAAGTGCAGAGGTAGCCATTACTCCAATCGGTCCAAGAGAAAAAGGAATTGTCCCGACGGATATATTATCGAATAGATATTAGAAAAACACCTTGGGGATGGATTCTAAACAACGTTTACCATGTTTCTGTCGATATTATGGAGCTAATTTGGAATATTTTTCGGCGTTATGGTGACCGCAATGTCCGGGCGATTTCTCAGCCAAACGTGAAGAACAAACGGAGCTATTTCGCCTACAAAAATAATATTTGGGGAAAAAATGAACTTTGGCTGTCTACCTGGGAGTCTCGTGAGTCGAAACATCCGAAATTCATCAAAGGTAAACAATTTAATTTGATTGCTTTTCCGATTTCCGTGACAAGTTTGCCTGCTGCTAGCAAGGAATAATGCTATGCTAGGCTATGATAAACTTACACAAATGCTTGTCTAGTGTTGGCTGTAAAGCATATTTTGAAAATCTGAGATGACAGGGTGATTAACAAAAGGCTAAACTGTGTTCCAATATATTTCACTTGTGATTTTCATGAATAGGAATATTTTCTAGGAAGATTTATGTCTGTTGCGTTATGCTAATTATTGTCAGATGATGATAACCGTCCTGTTCACGGGCTGGGCGTCACTACAGGTTAAGGAGAGGTATATCTATATTGCCATGTCTAACATTTGTATTTATAATGAGTATTTCTGTAAAATGATGTGGCTCTGCAATATCACCGGATCTGTTTGCAACTAGTGAACGTAACACGCCAATGTATACTGAGATTTTTGTATATGAACTTTATCAAACAACACATATATTGTATTGTGTTACACATGTATTGTGTAACATGAGTCCTATGAGTGTCATATGATGAAGATCAACAAAGCTTAGTAATTCATTTTATCTCTATTTGTGCTTTTTGTGACTCCTCTCTTTGGCTGGAAATATGGCTGAAATATTCTGTGAGTTGGTGGTGACCTAACACAATTGTTTGTGGTGCTTTCGCTGTAAAGCCTATTTGAAATCGGACACTGTAGTGGGATTAACAACAAGATTACAAAGGGTCAATACAGGACTAAGAACTAATCCTATTACACCGGTTCTGAAACTTGTCGTATGTGGCAGGGCTTGCAAACTATCACGGATTTCAAAGAAACCCAGCAACGAGCTACCCAGTGACAAAAGCCAACCAGATGTGCTAAATGCCTGGTATGCTTGCTTCGAGGCAAGCAACACTGAACCAATGCATGAGAGCACCAGCTGTTCTGGACGACTGTGTGATCACACTCTCTGAAGCCGATGTGAGTAAGACCTTTAAACAGGTTAACATTCACAAGGCCGCAGGACCAGATGGATTACCGGGACGTGTACTCGGAGCATGCGCTGACCAGATGGCAAGTGTCTTCACTGACAATTTCAACATCTCCCTGACCCAGTCTGTAACACCTACATGTTTTAAGCAAACCACCATACTCCCTGTGCCCAAGAACACTAAGGTAACCTGTCTAAATGACCATCGCCCCGTAGCACTCACATCAACACCATCATCCCAGACACCCTGGACCCACTCCGATTCGCATACTGCCCCAACAGATCCACAGATGACAATCTCCACACTACCCTTTCCCATTTGGACAAGAGGGACATCTATGTGAGATTGATGTTCATTGACTACTCCTCAGCGTTCAACACCATAGTGCTCTCGAAGCTCATCACTAAGCTAAGGTCCCTGGGACTGAACACCTCCCTTTACAACTGGATGCTGGACTTCCTGATGGGCCACTCCGGGTGGTGAGGGCAGGCAACAACACCTCCGCCACGCTGACTCTCAACACATGGGAACCTTAAATGTGTGTGCTTAGTCCCCTTCTGCACTCCCTGTTCCCCCATGACTGCGTGGCCACACACGACACCGTTATTAACTTTTTAAGGCTAGGGGGCAGTATTCGGAAGCTTGGATAACTGAGGTGCCCAAAGTAAACTGCCTGTTACTTAGGCCCCCAGGCTAGGATATGCATATGCATGGTAGTATTGGACAGAAAATACTGTAAAGTTTCTAAAACTGTTAAAATAATGTCTGTGAGTATAACCGAACTGATTTGGCAGGCGAAACCCAGAGGACAATCCATCTAGGATTTTTTTGTTGTTGTTGAGATCATTGGACTTTTCAACGCTTTTCAATGGGAAAGTCTAATAATTAGGACCCAGATTGCAGTTCATATGGCTACCACTAGATGTCAACAGTCTTTAGAAATTGTTTCATGCTTGTTTTTTGAAAAATGAAGAAGTATTTGTATTCTTTCGAAGTATCCCTCAGAAGGACTAGTCTTTTGGCTCCTCGTTCTTCTTCTCGGGTATTGAACACTATATATTCCATCTTAAATTTGATTGATTATTTACATATTAGGGTACCTGAAGTTGGATTAGAAACCTCCATAGTATATAACAATTTGTCTGTGTATAACCAGACCTTCATGAAAATTTGCCATGCAGAATTCTTGAAGCACAACTGAAGGTGCTGTCATATCCTGCCAGCACGCCCACAAGCGAGCCACTCCATGCAAATTTAAAGCTCAGTGTGGATATTTCCTGTAATCCATGGCGACTAGTTTGGGTATGTAGGTACAGTCACTGTGGGGACGATATAATTGATGTACTTATTGATGAAGCCGATGACTGAGGTGGTGTACTCTTCAATTTCATCATAAGAATCCCGGAAAATATTGCAGTCTGTGCTAGCATAACACTCCTAGCATAGTTTAGTATCTGCTTTCTGACCACTTTTTTTATTGAGTCATTGGTGCTTCCTGCTTTAATTGTTGCTTGTAAGCAGGAATCAGGAGGATATAATTATGGTCAGATTTGCCAAATGGAGTGCGAGGGAGAGCTTTGTACGCGTCTCTGTGTGTGGGGTAAAAGGTGGTATTGAGATTTTTTACTCTGGTTGCCCATGTGACATACTGCTAGAAATGAGCTAAAACAGATTTAAGTTTGCATGTATTAAAGTCCCTGGCCACTAGGTTCATCACTTCTGGATGAGCATTTTCTAGTATGCTTATGGCCTTATACAGCTGGTTGAGTGCGGCCTTAGTGCCTGCATCGCTTTGTGGTAGTAAATAGACGGCTACAAATAATATAGATGAGAACTCTCTTGGTAGATAGTGTGATCTACAGCTTATCAAGAGGTATTGTACCTCAGGTTACCAATACCTCGAGACTTCTTTAATAGCAGACCTCGTGCCAACAGCAGTTATTGACAATAGACACACATCCCACCCCTTGTCTTACCAGACGTAGCTGCTATCAGTGTCGTTGTTCAGCCACGTCTAGCGAAACAATATATATATATTTTAAATTATGTACTGTTGGTAGTATTGTCGTAACCGTAGATCGTCCAGTTTGTTTTCACATGATTACACGTTGGCTAATAATACGGAGGGTATTGGTGACTTACCTACTCATCAGCGAATTCTTACTTGGCAGTATATCCTTTGCGTTAATTAAATAAAAAACATAGTCCTGTTCAAGGTGAGAAATTGCTATTCTGATGTCCAGAAGCTCTTTTCGGTCATAAGAGATGGTAGCAGCATCATTATGTACAATATGATTTTTAAAAACAATGCAAAAAAGAACAAAATAGCACAGCACCATTGCATGTCTATCAGTATTATCTGAAGCATGTATGGCGGAGTCCAGGGATATCGCTTTTGATGTTTTATACCGTGACTTTCCAAGACTACTATGTGCCAGATGACGTAACGGCCGGCTCTGAAAAGGTCCTGGGGAAAGGTGGAGCAAGGGAGTGCGCAAGCAAATGTGTTGCAAAAGGAGGAGAGAGAGAAAACGATAACAAGTAAAGAAGACCCAAATTCAGTAAGTAAGTGTCGTTGGAGAAACATAACGTGCTAGTTCTGGAAGAGGATGGTCCCATACCACCGAATGACTGTCATTTTCGCCTTCACGATTAACGTGAGATCAATCGATGGAGCTAGCTATCAGCCAGAGTGATGGATAAGAATTGTTACCGACACCAGAGGAGAGATGTGATTTGAAGTGATTTACTTATGTCCTGAAAGAAGAGGACATCTAAAGTTGTGGACTTTTCAGTTGTTTGACATTAGACAGTAGTGCAAGGATAAGATGGGGCACTATGAATAATGCACATTTAGGCCTAATTAGCCATTCATAAGGAGAAGAATATTACCGTGACAACTTTGCAGGCTCCTTCTGTTATTTTTATCCCTGCCAGCCATCATACAGACTCCATGAACACAGTAATGGGTGTCATTCTTTATTTATTTTAGTTTGTTATTGGGATATCTGATGTAAATGCTGTAAGACTGCTAGTTTGTATTGCTATGTTTTCATTAGTTATCTTCAAGCTAGGCTACACTTGCACATGAGGTAGGTTACAATAGGCTATTCTGAGAACTGTGAAATTGTGCCTGTTGTGTTATTTTCATTATTTTAAAGCAGAACTGTCTTTCATTATTACTGCCTTGGGGTAGGGGGCATAACCTGTCATAGTGCACTATTGTTGACCAGAGCCTGGTCAAAAGAAGTGTGCTAATTAGGGAACACAGACACTTGAGCTGTCCTGCTGAAGTCAGAGATTAGTGTGTGAATCCTTTAGCTACTCAGCATCCGGATTGATGTGACATCAATCACGCTTCAGGCTCTGCCATTTTCTCAGTGATGAGGCTCTGTCCCAAATGGCACCATATTCCCTATAGGGCAATGCTCAAAAGTAGTGCACTAAATAGGGAATAATGTGCCATTTGAGACACAACTCTCTGATTGTACTCTACTACTCACACACCTAAATGAACCAACAGAATGAACATCAGCCTGACATCAGCTTTCATTTTCTAATACGCCAACACATTCCAACACAGTGTAACAGTGGGTCCCTGGGTGACCATTAAAATAAATCATTCCTCGACTGAAGTGAGAGCCCTAAGTGTTCATGCCTCATCAAGAGCTCAATTTCTCTACTCGATTTACCTTGCCACTGCTGCCAAATTAAAGCACATTTCTCCTTTACACCATAGCTAGTACAGAATATTACATTTAACGTTGTAGCTCTCCTTTGTACTGCCCATGTGCAGTGATGGAAGGCAGAATACAGTGAATTTGGAAAGTATTCAGACCCCTGCACTTTTTTCCACATTTTGTTACGTTACAGCCTTATTCTAAAATGCATTAAAGACAAAAAAAACTTTGCATCCCAATACCCAATATTGACAAAGCAAAAATAGGTTTTTAGAATTATTTACAAATATATATACAAATAAACTTAAATGTCAAATTTACATTTTAAAGTGTACAGACCCTTTACTCAGTACTTTGTTGAAGCACCTTTGGCAGTGATTACAGCCTCGTGTCATAATGGGTATGACGCTACAAGCTTGGCACACCTGTATTTGGGGAGTTTCTCCCGTTCTTCTCTGTAGCTCCTCTCAAGCACTCCGGTTGGATGGGGAGCGTCATTGCACAGCAATTTTCAGGTTTTTCCAGAGATGTTTGATCGGTTTCAAGTCCGGGGTCTAGCTGGGCCACTGAAGAACATTTAGAGACTCCTGCATTGTCTTGGCTATGTGCTGAGGGTTGCTGTCCTGTTGGAAGGTGAACCTGCACCCCAGTCTGAGGTCCTGAGCACTGGAGCAGGTTTTCATCAAGGATCCCTCTGTACTTTGCTCTGTTCCTCCCTCGATCCTGACCAGTATACCAGTCCCTGCAGCGGAAAAACATCCCCATAGTATGATGCTGCCACCACCATGCTTCACCGTAGGGATAGTTTTGGCCAGGTGCTGAGTTGTGCCTGGTTTCCTCCAGATATGATGCTTGGCATTTAGGCCAAAGATTTCAATCTCGGTTTCATCAGACCAGAGAATCTGGTTTCTCATGGTCTGAGTCCTTCAGGTGCTGTTTTTTACTATGAGACTCAATTTCGAGTCCATTTTTGCTCAGTTTCCCGCAGCCCTGTTCTGTGAGCTCAAAGTGAGTCACAGCCACGGAGCAGGGGAAGAGGTCAGAGTCAGGATAATAGCGGAGAGAATGATTTAAATGGTCCACCCACACAAACAGCGCAACAGCGCCTCTTCAAACTCAGGAGGCTGAAGAAATTTGGCTTGGCACTGCCGGGCTCTATCACCGCCTCGTATGGCAACTGCACCGCAGGGCTTTCCAGAGGGTGGTGCGGTCTGCCCAACACATCCAAAGGGGCAAACTACCTGCCCTCTAGGACATATACAGCACCCAATGTCACAGGAAGGCCAAAAAGATTATCAAGGACATCAACCACCCGAGCTACGGCCTGTTCATCCCAGAAGGCGAGGTCAGTACAGGTGCATCAAATCTGAGAGACTGAAAAACAGCTTCTATCTTAAGGCCATCAGACATCACTAGCCGGCTTCCACCTGGTAACACAACCCTGCACCTTAGAGGCTACCGCCCTATCTACATAGACTTGGGATCACTGATCACTTAATGGAACTCTAGTCACATTAATAATGTTTACATGCTGCTTTCCTCATCTCATATGTACAGTTGAAATCAGAAGTTTCCATAAACCTTTGCCAAATATATTTAAACTCAGTTTTTCACAATTTCGGAAATGTAATCCTGGTAAAAATTCCCTGTTTTACATCAGTTAGGATCCCCACTTTATTTTAAGAAGGTGAAATGTCAGAATAATAGCAGAGAGAATGACTTATTTCAGCTTTTATTTCTTTCATCACATTCCCAGTGGGTCAGAAATGTACATACACTCAATTAGTATTCGGTAGCATTGCTATCCATGCCTCCTGACAGAGCTGGAGTAACTGAGTCAGGTTTGTAAGCCTCCTTGCTTGCACACACTTTTTCAGTTCTGCCCACTCATTTTCTATGGGATTGAGGTCAGGGCTTTGTGATGGCCACTCCAATACCTTCACATTGTCCTTAACTTTTTATGGCTGCAGGGGCAGTATTGAGTAGCTTGGATGAAAGGTGCCCATATCAAACGGCCTGCTCCTCAGTCATAGTTGCTAATATTTGCATGCTATTATTAGTATTGGATAGAAAACACTCAGAAGTTTCTAAAACTGTTTGAATTATGTCTGTGAGTATAACAGAACTCATATACCAGGCAAAAACCTGAGAAATTCCACTTTCTGTTTTTTTTCTGGAGGTGGCAGATTTTCAACCAAGGTCTCATTGAAATTACAGCGAGATATGGATGAGTTTTCACTTCCTACGCCTTCCACTAGATGTCAGCAGTCAGTAGAACTTTGTCCGATGACTCTAATGTGAAGGGGGGTTGATTGGCACAGGAAGTAGTCACCACAGCCTTGAGTGGACCATGCTTTCACAGATGAAGGACCTGCGTTCCGTCGCTCATCTGAAATCATTCTAATTCTCAGGTTGGAATGTTATTCAAGATATATGTAAACAACATTTTAAAGATTGAGTACATTGTTTGACATGTTTCTACTGACTGTTACAGAACTTTTGGACATTTCGTCACGTTATAGTGGATGCACTTTGTGACTTTGGAATTGTTTACCAAACGCGCTAACCAAAGTAGCTAATTGGACATAAATAACGGACATTTTCGAACAAATCAAGCATTTATTGTGGACCTGGGATTTCTAGGACTGCATTCTGGTGAAGTTCATAAGGAAACAAGGAAACATTTATCATGTATTTTCTGGTTTCTGTTGACTCCAACATAGAGGCTAATTTGGCTACTGTTCTGAGTACCGTCTCAGATTATTGCATGGGTTGCTTTTTCCGTCAACTTTTTTAAAAATCTGACACAGCGGTTGCATTAAGGAGAGGTGTATATATATAATTCCATGTGTATAACTTGTATTATCATCTACATTTATGATGAGTATTTCTGTTGAAACGATGTGGCTATGCAAAATCACTTGATGTTTTTGGAACTAGTGAATCTAAATAGCCAATGTAAACTCAGATTTTTTTTTGTAAATATGAACTTTATCAAACAAAACATGCATGTATTGTGTAACATGAAGTCCTATGAGTGTCATCTGATGAAGATAATTCAAGGGTAGTGATTCATTTTATCTTTATTTATGCTTTTTGTGAATGCTATATTTTGCTGGAAAATGGCTGTGCTTATTGTGGTTTGGTGGAGACCTAACATAATCGTTTGTAGTGCTTTCGCTGAAAGGCCTATTTGAAGTCGGACACTTTGATGGGATTAACAATGAGAATAGCTTTAAAATGATATCAGACACATGTATGTTTTAGGAATTGTAATTATGAGATTTCTGTGGTTTGAATTTGGCGCCCTCTATTTTCACTGGTAGTTGTCATATCGATCCCGATATCAGGATTGCAGCCATAACAGGTTAATAAGCCATTTTGCCACAACTTTGGAAGTATGCTTGGGGTCATTGTCCATTTGGAAGACCCATTAACTTCATGACTGATGTCTTGAGATGTTGCTTCAATATATCCACATAATTTTCCCGTCCTCATGAAGCCATCTATTTTGTGAAGTGCAGCAGTTCCTCCTGTAGCAAAGCACCCCCACAACATGATGCTGCCACCCCGTGCTTCACGGTTGGGATGGTGTAATTTTCCTCCAAACATAACAATGGTCATTATGGCCCAACAGTTCTATTTTTGTTTCTTCAGACCAGAGGACATTTCTCAGAAAAGTACGATCTTTTTCCCCAAGTTTTGGAGCAGTGGCTTCTTCCTTGCTGAGCGGCCTTTTAGGTTATATCGATATAGGACTCGTTTTAATGTGGCTATAGATATAGATTATTTTGTACCTGTGAAGATGCTGGAGTAGACAAGGTCCTTTTGTTGTTGTTCTGGGATTGCTTTGCACATTTCGCTTCAAATTACGTTCATCTCTAGGAGACAGAATGTGTTTCCTTCCGGAGCCGTATGACGGCTGCGTGTTCCCATGGTGTTTTTACTTGCTTTCTATTGTTTGTACAGATCAATGTCGTGCCTTCAGGCATTTGGAAATTCCTTCCAAGGATGAAGTCTTGGCTGATTTCTATAAATTGTCCCATGATGTCAAGCAAAGAGGCACTGAGTTTGAAGGTAGGCCTTGAAATACATTCAAAGGTACACCCCCAATTGACTCATATTATGTCAATTAGCCTATCAGAAGCTTCTCAAGCCATTACATAATTTTCTGTGCATTTAAACATCTTGGAAAATTCCAGTCTACTTAGTGTATGTAAACCTCTGACCCACTGGAATTGTGATACAGTGACAATAATCTGTCTGTAAATAATTGTTGGAAAAATTACTTGTCATGCACAAAGTAGATGTCCTAACCGACTTGTCAAAACTATAGTTCGTTAACCGGAAATTTGTGGAGTGGTTGAAAAAATAGTTTTAATGACTCCAACCTAAGTGTATGTAAACTTCCGACTTCAACTGTATATGGGGCCCTGGTCAAAATTAGTGCACTTTGTAGGTAATAACATTTAACATTTACTAATAAGTTGCCTTTTGGAACTGAGTGCTGCCCTGTCCAAGCTCTCGTTTACTGTACATGAACAGGAAATTACTTAGCAGCCCCTGACCTCTGTGATCTGTTTCACCAGGGCTAGCAGGCTGGGGAACAGGGATGATGATGCCACGCTCACCGTGGGTTTTTCCTGGGTAATTGGTTCACTTTTTCTGAGGTCGAAACTCCATGGTCCACACTATAGGAGCTGGACTGAACAGCACTGCTACAAATAACTGTTTGGTCTCATATTGAGGAGCCCCATTTAAACGCAGAGAAATATAATGTTGTTTATTTGTAAAGATTGTATGCATTAGTAAATGTATATGCATTAGTATTTCATTAAGTCAAAGCTTTCATGTTTTCCACCTCTCCCAAATCTATCTCCTACAATTATTGACTTGATTTCGCACATTTATAGGTATTATAGCAACTGTACTTCCATATATATTCCATGAAGTTCAAGCTTGTGTGTTAATGCCTCATACTGTCTCAGGAGTGATGATACACCTTTTTAAACAAGCACATTGAGTGAAGCCCATAAATAAAGGAATGACAGATGAATAATAAAGGAATGAGTGAAGACATAAAGGAAGTAATGCTTTGTCTAGTAGTGCTCTACTGTCGTGTCTGCATTAAACATAAGTTATTTGATGTACACAGTACTTTAAATGTTGAATCTATAGTTCCTGCACATTGTTATATTTCTTTAACATTAATCTCACAATAGGATCAACAGCAGCTATAGAACTATTGTGCGTGCCAGGTACCTGTGATGTATCACCACTGTTGAAAAGCACATAAATGGGTTATCATACCATGATAAGACTCCTGTCCTCATCTCTCTTCTCCCTGCTATGCCTGTGTCTACCAAGTTCATAAATAGTCATTATATTGATAATACAATCTATCTATTTTCTTTATTCATAAATTGTCATCGGGATGGTTTATGTTCCCATGGCTCCAAGGGAGGAAGTGGATGGAGGTTCAGGCTGTCTCTGGCAATCTCATTTGCAGGGGCCTGATGTATAGCATATACAGTGCATTCAGAAAATATGAACACCCCTTAACTTTTTCCACATTTTGTTGTGTTGCAAAGTAGGATTATAATGGATTTAATTGACATTTTTGTCAACAATCTACAACAAACAATCTATAATTTCAAAGTGGAAGAAAAATTCTAGATTTGTAAAACAGTTATGAAAAATAAAACACAAAATATATCTTGATTTAGATATATTTATGTATTCAACCCCCAGAGCCAATGCATGTTAGAATCACCTTCGGCATCAATTACAGCTGTGAGTCTTTCTGGGTAATTCTCTAAGAGCTTTGCACATCTGGATTTTACATTATTTTACAATTATTCAAACTCTGTCAAGTTGGTTGTTGATCATAGCTAGACAGACATTTTCAAGACTTGCCGTAGATTTTCAAGCCGATTTAAGTCAAAACTGTCATGCAGGTGAAAGAGGACCCAAACGCGACTTAACAGAAACAGAGTTTATTAAAGTCCAAAACGGAATAACAGAAATCCTCTAGACTTGTAGAGGGGAAACAACTGGAGAAGCGGCCACAGACTGCAGGTCGCTTCGGGTAGGCGCAGGCCGTAGTCGACTGAGACACCTGCTCACACGCAGCATCTGATGAAGGCACAAAACACGACAGGACAGGGTGATACACAATCACGGCAAAAACACGACAGGACAGGGCGAAACGCAATCACAGCATGGTGAATACAATACAAGGAACCGACGGGACAGGAACGGATCACAAAGGAATAAATAGGGAATCTAATCAGGGGAAAGGATCGGGAACAGGTGTGGGAAGACTAAATGATGATTAGGGGAATAGGAACAGCTGGGAGCAGGAACGGAACGACAGAGAGAAGAGAGAGCGAGAGAGTGAGAGAGGGAGGGGGAGAGAGAGGGATAGAAGGAGGGAAAGAACCAAACAAGACCAGCAGAGGGAAACGAATAGCATGGGGAGCACAGGGACAAGACATGACAATAAATGACAAACATGACAGTACCCCCACTCACCGAGCGCCTCCTGGCGCACTCGAGGAGGAATCCTGGCGGCAACGGAGGAAATCATCGATGAGCGAACGGTCCAGCACGTCCCGAGACGGAACCCAACTCCTCTCCTCAGGACCGTAACCCTCCCAATCCACTAGGTATTGGTGACCCCGTCCCCGAGAACGCATGTCCATAATCTTATGTACCTTGTAAATAGGTGCGCTCTCGACAAGGACGGGAGGGGGGAGGGAAGACGAACGGGGGTGCGAAGAAAGGGCTTAACACAGGAGACATGGAAGACAGGATGGACGCGACGAAGATGTCGCGGAAGAAGCAGTCGCACAGCGACAGGATTGACGACCTGGGAGACACGGAACGGACCAATGAACCGCGGAGTCAACTTACGAGAAGCTGTCGTAAGAGGAAGGTTGCGAGTGGAAAGCCACACTCTCTGGCCGCAACAATACCTTGGACTCTTAATCCTGCGTTTATTGGCGGCTCTCACCGTCTGTGCCCTGTAACGGCAAAGTGCAGACCTCACCCTCCTCCAGGTGCGCTCACAACGTTGGACAAACGCTTGAGCGGAGGGAACGCTGGACTCGGCAAGCTGGGATGAGAACAGAGGAGGCTGGTAACCCAGACTACTCTGAAACGGAGATAACCCGGTAGCAGACGAAGGAAGCGAATTGTGAGCGTATTCTGCCCAGGGGAGCTGTTCTGCCCAAGACGCAGGGTTTCTGAAAGAAAGGCTGCGTAGTATGCGACCAATCGTCTGATTGGCCCTCTCTGCTTGACCGTTAGACTGGGGATGAAACCCGGAAGAGAGACTGACGGACGCACCAATCAAACGACAGAACTCCCTCCAAAACTGTGACGTGAATTGCGGGCCTCTGTCTGAAACGGCGTCTAACGGGAGGCCATGAATTCTGAATACATTCTCAATAATGATTTGTGCCGTCTCCTTAGCGGAAGGAAGTTTAGCGAGGGGAATGAAATGTGCCGCCTTAGAGAACCTATCGACAACCGTCAGAATCACAGTCTTCCCCGCAGACAAAGGCAGACCGGTAATGAAGTCTAAGGCAATGTGAGACCATGGTCGAGAAGGAATGGGGAGCGGTCTGAGACGACCGGCAGGAGGAGAGTTACCCGACTTAGTCTGCGCGCAGTCCGAACAAGCAGCCACGAAACGGCGCGTGTCACGCTCCTGAGTCGGCCACCAAAAGCGCTGGCGAATAGACGCAAGAGTGCCTCGAACACCGGGATGACCAGCTAACTTGGCAGAGTGAGCCCACTGAAGAACAGCCAGACGAGTGGAAACAGGAACGAAAAGGAGGTTACTAGGACAAGCGCGCGGCGACGCAGTGTGCGTGAGTGCTTGCTTAACCTGTCTTTCAATTCCCCAGACTGTTAACCCGACAACACGCCCATAAGGAAGAATCCCCTCGGGATCAGTAGAAGCCACAGAAGAACTAAACAGACGGGATAAGGCATCAGGCTTGGTGTTCTTGCTACCCGGACGGTAAGAAATCACAAACTCGAAACGAGCGAAAAACAACGCCCAACGAGCTTGACGGGCATTAAGTCGTTTGGCAGAACGGATGTACTCAAGGTTCTTATGGTCTGTCCAAACGACAAAAGGAACGGTCGCCCCCTCCAACCACTGTCGCCATTCGCCTAGGGCTAAGCGGATGGCGAGCAGTTCACGGTTACCCACATCATAGTTGCGCTCAGATGGCGACAGGCGATGAGAAAAATAAGCGCAAGGATGAACCTTATCGTCAGACTGGAAGCGCTGGGATAGGATGGCTCCCACGCCTACCTCTGAAGCGTCAACCTCGACAATGAATTGTCTAGTGACGTCAGGAGTAACGAGGATAGGAGCGGACGTAAAACGTTCTTTTAGAAGATCAAAAGCTCCCTGGGCGGAACCGGACCACTTAAAACACGTCTTGACAGAAGTAAGAGCTGTGAGAGGGGCAGCAACTTGACCGAAATTACGAATGAAACGCCGATAGAAATTAGCGAAACCTAAAAAGCGCTGCAACTCGACACGTGACCTTGGAACGGGCCAATCACTGACAGCTTGGACCTTAGCGGAATCCATCTGAATGCCTTCAGCGGAAATAACGGAACCGAGAAAAGTAACGGAGGAGACATGAAAAGAGCACTTCTCAGCCTTTACGTAGAGACAATTCTCTAAAAGGCGCTGTAGAACACGTCGAACGTGCTGAACATGAATCTCGAGTGACGGAGAAAAAATCAGGATATCGTCAAGATAGACAAAAACAAAAATGTTCAGCATGTCTCTCAGAACATCATTAACTAATGCCTGAAAAACAGCTGGCGCATTGGCGAGACCGAACGGCAGAACCCGGTACTCAAAATGCCCTAACGGAGTGTTAAACGCCGTTTTCCACTCGTCCCCCTCTCTGATGCGCACGAGATGGTAAGCGTTACGAAGGTCCAACTTAGTAAAGCACCTGGCTCCCTGCAGAATCTCGAAGGCTGATGACATAAGGGGAAGCGGATAACGATTCTTAACCGTTATGTCATTCAGCCCTCGATAATCCACGCAGGGGCGCAGAGTACCGTCCTTCTTTTTAACAAAAAGAACCCCGCCCCGGCCGGAGAAGAAGAAGGCACTATGGTACCGGCGTCAAGAGACACAGACAAATAATCCTCGAGAGCCTTACGTTCGGGAGCCGACAGAGAGTATAGTCTACCTCGAGGAGGAGTGGTCCCCGGAAGGAGATCAATACTACAATCATACGACCGGTGAGGAGGAAGGGAGTTGGCTCGGGACCGACTGAAGACCGTGCGCAGATCATGATATTCCTCCGGCACTCCTGTCAAATCGCCAGGTTCCTCCTGAGAAGTAGGGACAGAAGAAATGGGAGGGATGGCAGACATTAAACACTTCACATGACAAGAAACGTTCCAGGATAGGATAGAATTACTAGACCAATTAATAGAAGGATTATGACATACAAGCCAGGGATGACCCAAAACAACAGGTGTAAACGGTGAACGGAAAATCAAAAAAGAAATAGTCTCACTGTGGTTACCAGATACTGTGAGAGTTAAAGGTAGTGTCTCAAATTTGATACTGGGAAGATGACTACCATCTAAGGCAAACATGGGCGTAGGCCTGTCTAACGGTCTGAAAGGAATGTTATGTTTCCGAGCCCATGCTTCGTCCATGAAACAACCCTCAGCCCCAGAGTCAATCAAAGCACTGCATGTAGCACCCGAACCGGTCCAGCGTAGATGGACCGACATAGTAGTACAAGATCTAGATGAAGGGACCTGAGTAGTAGCGCTCACCAGTAGCCCTCCGCTTACTGATGGGCTCTGGCCTCTTACTGGACATGAATTAACAAAATGTCCAGCAACTCCGCAATAGAGGCACAGGCGGTTGGTGATCCTCCGTTCCCTCTCCTTATTCGAGATGCGAATCCCTCCCAGCTGCATGGGCTCAGTCTCAAAGCCAGAGGAGGGAGATGGTTGCGATGCGGAGCAGGGAAACACCGTTGATGCGAGCTCTCTTCCACGAGCCCGGTGACGAAGATCTACCCGTCGTTCTATGCGGATGGCGAGAGCAATCAAAGAGTCCACATCTGAAGGAACCTCCCGGGAGAGAATCTCATCCTTAACCACTGCGTGGAGTCCCTCCAGAAAACGAGCGAGCAGCGCCGGCTCGTTCCACTCACTAGAGGCAGCAAGAGTGCGAAACTCAATGGAATAATCCGTTATGGACCGTTCACCTTGGCATAAGGAAGCCAGGGCCCTAGAAGCCTCCCCACCAAAAACTGAACGGTCAAAAACCCGAATCATCTCCTCTTTAAAGTTCTGGAATTTGTTAGAGCAATCAGCCCTTGCCTCCCAGATAGCTGTGCCCCATTCTCGAGCCCGGCCAGTAAGGAGTGAAATGACATAAGCAACCCGAGCTCTCTCTAGAGTATGTGTGGGGTTGGAGAGAGAACACAATCTCACACTGCGTGAGAAAGGAGCGGCACTCAGTGGGCTGCCCGGAGTAGCAAGGTGGGTTATTAACCCTAGGTTCTGGAGGCTCGGCAGGCCAGGGAGTAACAGGTGGCACGAGACGTAGACTCTGGAACTGTCCAGAGAGGTCGGAAACCTGAGCGGCCAGGTTCTCCACGGCATGGCGAGCAGCAGACAATTCCTGCTCGTGTCTGCCGAGCATGGCTCCTTGGATCTCGACGGCAGTGTAACGAGCGTCTGAAGTCGCTGGGTCCATTCCTTGGTCGGTTCCTTCTGTCATGCAGGTGAAAGAGGACCCAAACGCGACTTAACAGAAACAGAGTTTATTAAAGTCCAAAATGGAATAACAGAAATCCTCTAGACTTGTAGAGGGGAAACAACTGGAGAAGCGGCCACAGACTGCAGGTCGCTTCGGGTAGGCGCAGGCCGTAGTCGACTGAGACACCTGCTCACACGCAGCATCTGATGAAGGCACAAAACACGACAGGACAGGGTGATACACAATCACGGCAAAAACACGACAGGACAGGGCGAAACGCAATCACAGCATGGTGAATACAATACAAGGAACCGACGGGACAGGAACGGATCACAAAGGAATAAATAGGGAATCTAATCAGGGGAAAGGATCGGGAACAGGTGTGGGAAGACTAAATGATGATTAGGGGAATAGGAACAGCTGGGAGCAGGAACGGAACGACAGAGAGAAGAGAGAGCGAGAGAGTGAGAGAGGGAGGGGGAGAGAGAGGGATAGAAGGAGGGAAAGAACCAAACAAGACCAGCAGAGGGAAACGAATAGCATGGGGAGCACAGGGACAAGACATGACAATAAATGACAAACATGACAAAAACTGTAACTAGGCCACTCAGGAACAATACATGCTATCTTGGTAAAAAACTCCAGTGTATATTTGGCCTCGTGTTTTAGGTTATTTTCCTGCTAAATGGTGAATTTGTCTACCAGTGTCTGTTTGAAAGCAGGTGGTCCGCTGATTTTGCCTGTGCTTAGATCTTTTAATAAAACAAATCCCTTGTCGATGACAAGCACACCTAACAGCCATCGCCATACTTGAAAATACATTACCCTGTAGCACTCACTTCTGTCATCATGAAGTGCTTTGAGAGACTAGTCAAGGCTAATATGACCTTTACCCTACCTGTCACCCTAGACCCACTTCAATTTGCTTATCTTTCCAATAGGTCCACAAACGATGCAATTGCCGTCACACTGCACATTGCCCTATCCCATCTGGACAAGAGGAATACCTATGTAAGAACGCTGTTCATTGACTACAGCTCAGCATTCAACACCATAGTACCCTCCAAACTCATTATTAAGCTTGAGACCCTGGATCTCGACCCTGGCCTGAGCAACTGGGTCCTGGACTTCCTGGTTGTGAGGGAAGAAAATAACATCTCCATTCCGCTGATCCTCAACACTGGGGCCCCACAATGGTGTGTTCTCAGCCCCTTCCTGAACTCCCTGTACACCCACGTGGCCATGCACACCTCCAACTCAATCATCAAATTTGCAGACGACACAATAGCGGTAGGCTTAATTACCAACAACTGCGAGACAGCCTACAGGGAGGAGGTGAGGGCGTTTTAAATTCAGGCTGTAATACAAATCAAGTGTGGAAAAAGTCAAGGGATGTGAATACATTCTGAAGGCAATGTATGCTGTAGGATTTTATAGGTGGACGCTGAGCCACTGCAACAAGATGTAAAGTGTTTTAAGACTGTTTCAAATGGCATCATATGGGCCCTAATCAAAAGTAGTGCACTATATAGGGAATAGGTGACATTTTGGACGGGCCCTATGGTGTACTGTAGAACAAACCCTTTGTCTTCTTACCCTTATGGACTAGGGAGTGCCCTCTTTTGATCATGAAAAACAGTGACTGCACAGTGGCACTCATTATCATGGTTATTCGAGACGGATATATTTATATTTTTTATTTTTCCTTATTTCGCAAACACTGTATCCTCACTAATAGATCCAATACTTGCAATAGATCATGTATTTTGAAAATATAGTTGACACTAATCATTTACGACCTGAATCAAATAATTACAATATAAGTAATTACACTCTGTGTTTTGTCAAAGGGTTAATGCTGTTCATCGTTGACATTTTTCCAACCACTGTTATTGTATGAGTGCAGTAGCAGAGTACGTATCTCCAATCCTCATTTGAATACGAGGTGGTAGAATACACTATGCATAGCAATGCAATTTCAGGCAATTAGTATGTGTATCATGCAGATGTCTATTGAAGTATATGCCTGTACCCCTCAATTATAACCTCGTTATTATCAAACACTCCTCGTAGGGATTCGCAGCAGCCGGTACCTTTTCTGACATTTCTCCTGAAGTCTTATCTCCATTTCTAAACATGCTATGGTATGGGGAAGCACACTACCAGGGTTGCATCCCAAGTGGTAACCTATTCTCTACAGTGCTCTGGTCAAACCCCAATACCCCCATTGTATGGAATAGGGTGACATTTTGGACCGCAACCCAGAATTATCATCACTAACACATTTTCCCAACATCCCATTAAAACGATCCTGCAACAAAGAGAATACGAAATTAGCTATTCTGGAAATCTGATTATGTGTGGGAGTGAATACCCAAGAGTTTATAGACTTCGAGACTGAAAATAATATTTACAAAATATGCCATGGAGAAGTTTGTTTGCACAAAAATATGAATATGAATACTTACCTGTAGTATGTGTGTCTGACTTGAAGTAGTATTACCAAACCTGGAAGATCTCATCGGGTTTATTTACTGATGGGATTAAACCCTGGTACCCTGCCTGTGTCTGTGTTCCAAATTCCCCAAATAGTACACTACTTTTGACCAGAGCCCTTTGGATTCTACCCTTTGGGCTCTGATCAAAAGTAGTGCACTATATAGGGAATAGAGTGCCATTTGGGACACAGTGTGTGTAAATGCCTGCCAGGCTGCTGCCAACCGATGAGTCACCCCCTATCATCTGTCTAGACCGTACTGCTTGCTTACATCACCCCCTATTAGACACACAGAGGCACACTGTACCGGACTGGGAGGCAAATTCTGCTCTGCTCTCCCAGACAGAGAGACAGAGAGGCTCCTTAAAGTGTATCTGCTCATCTGTAATAATGTGATGTTATTGTGAAACCATAGGCTTCAACCGACTCACAAAACATGACAGCCCTAGATCTGATTAAAATGCTCCATCAACATTGAGAATACTGTTCATACGCATATTACCATGTTGTCAGAGAAACAATATATTTTTCAGATTCCTATCATGTTGTTAAAGTGAGATCTAGATCTCTCACTTGCAAATATGGACCTTGTCGCTAATCAGGGACTGAATTAGACCTGGGACACCAAGTGTGTGCAATTAATTATCAGGTAGAACAGAAAACCAGCAATACTCTGGACCTCATAGGGTACGATGTTAATACACATGTTCCAGAGGATGTAACATTAAAGCTGACTCCCTGCAATAACAAGTGTTGCGTAATATCAAATGAATCTTCTTGATTCAATAACAAACACCTTTAATGGTTGATGAACAACTATTACTAAATAAAGAATAAACAAATCCTCCTTATGTAACATGCTTGTTTTAATATTGGGAAGGAATGCTGTTTGATCCAAAAAATGCCTACATTCTTTGAGTTAATTCAAGGGCCCCTGCCTAAAGGGATCCTCTCTCTCTCTCTCTCTCTCTCTCTCTCTCTCTCTCTCTCTCTCTCTCTCTCTCTCTCTCTGTCTCTCTGTCTCTGTCGCTCTCTCTGTCTCTGTCTCTGTCTCTGTGTGTGTGTGATCCAATGCCCAGCAAATATCATTAATCATAGGCTGTTTGAGGTTTGAATCCTACGCAACCTGCCTACACATAGTTTGAATTACAATAGCAACACAGCTACCGGAGTAGGTCAAAGCGGTGTTATGGAAAACCTTGGTAGGGCATGAGTGGAATAGGCATTGTGTAACTGGTGTCCTCATCAGATGAGGAGGAATCGGACCAAAGCTCAGCGTGGTAAGTGTTCATGACTTTTATTAAACAGAACACTGAAACAAAACAGCAAAAGGGAATAAACGAAACCGAAACAGTCCTGTCAGGTGCAAAACACTAAACAGAAAACAACTACCCACCAAGCATAGGTGGAGAAAACTACCTAAGTATGGTTCCCAATCAGAGACAATGATAGACAGCTGTCCCTGAGTGAGAACCATACCCGGCCAAAACAAAGAAAAAGGAACATAGAATGCCCACCCAAATCACACCCTGACCAAACCAAAATAGAGACATATAAAGCTCTCTAAGGTCAGGGCGTGACATGTGAATTTCCTTTCTTTTTCGGCTTCCGACCAATGCCTATTCTCACTTAAAACATAGGTTTTATGTTTTGTATTCTGCAATCTTGTTTTACGACATACAACATTTATCTGTGGTAATATCTCATCAATAAAACATGGCACAAATGAAGTGCTTCTGATTGACCATTCTGAAAATATGTGTTGACAGAGAGCTGCATATATTTGTGTCTGAATTACCTCATTATGTTTCCATTTCTCTCATATGTACAGACTGGGTGCATCCAAAATGGCATTGTATTCCCTTTGTAGTGCAGTACTTTTGAACAGTGCCATATGGGCCCTGGTCAAAAGTAGTACACTCTAAAGGGAATAGAATGCCATTTGGGATATGCTCCTAAATGCCAAGACCATTTCCCCACACATGCTAATCATATCATATGTGACAGTCAATTGGATGCTACCGGCCGCTTCAGATGGTAGCTAGGCCAGCATGTTCTTACATTGGAGCTACAAATGAAATATAACCCACTGAGAATACCGATAAATTGACACAGAAATGTATTGCCATCATTTACATATCTGTATGTTCACAAATGGGGATGGTCATCACTGTATGTTGCTGAAAGTAGGAGCCTTTTTAACAGCTACTTGTGATAGACGTTTCTAATTCTCTTGCTGAACCAATGGATCGCTGTACAGACACAAGAAATGCATAAAAACCTCTTGTGATGAGCATGCACAGAGCATGCGCAGACCAGCTGGCTGGAGTGTTTACGGACATATTCAATCTCTCCCTATCCCAGTCTGCTGTCCCCACTTTCTTCAGGATGTCCACCATTGTTCCTGTACCCAAGAAAGCAAAGGTCACTGAATGACCATTGCCCCTTAGCGCTCACTTCTGTCATCATGAAGTGCTTTGAGATGCTAGTTAAGGATTATATCACCTCTACCTTACCTGACACCCTAGACTCACTTCAATTTGCTTACCGCCCCAACAGATCCACAGACAACGCAATCGCCATCGCACTGCACACTGCCCTATCCCAACTGGACAAGAGAAATTCCTATGTAAGAATGCTGTTCATTGACTATAGCTCAGCATTCAACACAATTGTACCCTCCAAGCTCATCATTAAGCTCGGGGCCCTGGTTCTGAACCCTGTCTTGTGCAACTGGGTCCTGGACGTCCTGACCGGCCACCCCCAGCTGTTGAGGGTAGGGAACAACACCTCCACTTCGCTGATCCTCAACACTGGGGCCCCATAAAGATGTGTGCTCACCCCCCTCCTGTACTATCTGTTCAACCATAACTGCGTGGCCAAGCATGCCTCCAATTCAATCATCAAGTTTGCAGATGACAAAACAGCAGTAGTCCTGATTACCAACAATGACAAGACAGCCGACAGGGAGGAGGTGAGCCCTCTGGGAGAATGGTGCAGGAAAATAACCTCTCACTCAACGTTAACAAAACAAAGGAGCTGATCGTGGACTTCAGGAAACAGTGGAGAGAGCAAGCCCCTATCCAAATCGACGGGACTGCAGTGGGGAAGGAGAAAATCCTCAATTTCCTCAGCGTACTGATGATCTGAAATGGTCCACCCACACAGACTCTTCAAACTCAGGAGGCTGAAGAAATTTGGCTTGGCACCTAAAACCCTGACAAACTATTACAGATTCACTATTGAGAGCATCCTGTCGGGCTGTATCACCACCTGGTACGGCAACTGCACCGCAGGGTTCTCCAGAGGGTGGTGCGGTCTGCCCAACACATCACCGGGGGCAAACTACCTGCCCTCCAGGACATCACAAGAAGGCCAAAAAGATTATCAAGGACATCAACCACCTAAGCCACAGCCTGTTCATCCCAGAAGGAAAGGTCAGTACATGTGCATCAAATCTGAGAGACTGGAAAACAGCTTCTATCTCAAATCAAATCAAATCAAATTGTATTTGTCACATACACATGGTTAGCAGATGTTTGTGCAAGTGTAGCGAAATGCTTGTGCTTCTAGTTCCGACAATGCAGTAATAACCAACAAGTAATCTAGCTAACAATTCCAAAACTACTACCTTAGAGACACAAGTGTAAGGGGATAAAGAATATGTACATAAAGATATATGAATGAGTGATGGTACAGAGCGGCATAGGCAAGATACAGTAGATGGTATTGAGTGCAGTATATACATATGAGATGGGTATGTAAACAAAGTGGCATAGTTAAAGTGGCTAGTGATACATGTATTACATAAGGATGCAGTAGATGATATAGAGTACAGTATATACGTATACATATGAGATGAATAATGTAGGGTATGTAAACATTATATTAGGTAGCATTGTTTAAAGTGGCTAGTGATATATTTTACATAATTTCCCATCAATTCCCATTATTAAAGTGGCTGGAGTTGAGTCAGTGTGTTGGCAGCAGCCACTCAATGTTAGTGGTGGCTGTTTAACAGTCTGATGGCCTTGAGATAGAAGCTGTTTTTCAGTCCCTCGATCCCAGCTTTGATGCTCCTGTACTGACCTCGCCTTCTGGATGATAGCAGGGTGAACAGGCAGTGGCTCGGGTGGTTGTTGCCCTTGATGAGCTGTATGGCCTTCCTGTGACATTGGGTGGTGTAGGTGTCCTGGAGGGGAGGTAGTTTGCCCCCGGTGAGCCGAATTTCTTCAGCCTCCTGAGGTTGAAGAGGCGCTGCTGCGCCTTCTTCACGATGCTGTCTGTGTGGGTGGACCAATTCAGTTTGTCTGTGATGTGTACGCCGAGGAACTTAAAACTTACTACCCTCTCCACTACTGTTCCATCGATGTGGATAGGGGGGTGTTCCCTCTGCTGTTTCCTGAAGTCCACAATCATCTCCTTGGTTTTGTTGACGTTGAGTGTGAGGTTATTTTCCTGACACCACACTCTGAGGGCCCTCACCTCCTCCCTGTAGGCCGTCTCGTCGTTGTTGGTAATCAAGCCTACCACTGTTGTGTCATCCACAAACTTGATGATTGAGTTGGAGGCGTGCGTAGCCACGCAGTCGTGGGTGAACAGGGAATACAGGAGAGGGCTCAGAACGCACCCTTGTGGGGCCCCAGTGTTGAGGATCAGCGGGGTGGAGATGTTGTTGCCTACCCTCACCACCTGGGGGCGGCCCGTCAGGAAGTCCAGTACCCAGTTGCACAGGGCGGGGTCGAGAACCAGGGTCTCGAGCTTGATGATGAGCTTGGAGGGCACTATGGTGTTAAATGCCGAGCTGTAGTCGATGAACAGCATTCTCACATAGGTATTCCTCTTGTCCAGATGGGTTAGGGCAGTGTGCAGTGTGGTTGAGATTGCATCGTCTGTGGACCTAGTTTTGCGGTAAGCAAATTGGATTGGGTCTAGGGTGTCAGGTAGGGTGGAGGTGATATGGTCCTTGACTAGTCTCTCAAAGCACTTCATGATGACGGAAGTGAGTGCTACGGGGCGGTAGTCGTTTAGCTCAGTTACCTTAGTTTTCTTGGGAACAGGAACAATGGTGGCCCTCTTGAAGCATTTGGTAACAACAGACTGGGATAGGGATTGATTGAATATGTCCGTAAACACACCAGCCAGCTGGTCTGCGCATGCTCTGAGGGCGCGGCTGGGGATGCCGTCTGGGCCTGCAGCCTTGCGAGGGTTGACACGTTTAACCTGTTAAGCTTACCCCCTACTTTTTCGAACATTCTGTTAAAAATCTCGCAACATTTCAGCGCCCTGCTACTCATGCCAGGAATATAGTATATGCATATGATTAGTATGTGTGGATAGAAAACACTCAGACGTTTATAAAACTGGTTAAATCACGGCTGTGGCTTTAACATAACGTGCGTTTCATTGAAAAGTGCAGGAAAATCTGATCACTGAAAGTGTAAAAATATATCCATCCGCCGCTTCAACTCATTGTTATGGGCGAAATACATTAAATATGGCTGAGGTTGCAGTACCTACAGCTTCCACACGATGTCAAAAGTCTTGTCATTTGCCTAGGATTTGTTTCTTGGTCAAACGAACAAGAGACAGCCCATTTCTTCCGGTCTCCGACCGGATATTTTGCTTGAGAAATAGACGGACAGTATTTCAAGATGGATCCCTATAGAAAACACTACGTCTCGTGATTAATTTGATCGCTTATTAACGTTTACTAATACCTAAAGTTGCATTACAAAAGTATTTTGAAGTGTTTTGTGAAAGTTTATCGTCGACTTTTTGAATTTTAAAAAATGACGTTACGTTATGAAACGCTATTTTTTTTCATTTATCACACAGTCTACATAGAACGATATCTAGGCTATATATGGACCGATTTAATCGAAAAAAAGACCCAATAGTGATTATGGGATATCTAGGAGTGCCAACAAAGAAGATGGTCAAAGGTAATGAATGTTTTATATTTTATTGTGCGGTTTGTGTAGCGCCGAATATGCTAATTATTTTGTTTACGTCCCCTGCGGGTCTTTTGTGGTGTTACATGCTATCAGATAATAGCTTCTCATGCTTTCGCCGAAAAGCATTTTAAAAATCTGACTTGTTGCCTGGATTCACAACGAGTGTAGCTTTAATTCAATACCCTGCATGTGTATTTTAATGAACGTTTGAGTTTTAACTAATATTATTAGCATTTAGCGTAGCGCATTTGCATTTCCAGAGCTCTAGATGGGACGCCTGCGTGCCAGGTAGAAGCAAGAGGTTAAATGTTTTCCTCACGTCGGCTGGAGTGAAGGAGACTCCGCATGTTTTAGTTGCGGGCCATGTCAGTGGCACTGTATTGTCCTCAAAGCGGGCAAAAAAAGTGATGTTGTCTGCCTGGGAGCAAGACATCCTGGTCCGTGACGGGGCTAGTTTTCTTTTTGTAATCCCTGATTGACTGTAGACCCTGCCACATACCTCTTGTGTCTGAGCCGTTGAATTGAGATTCCAACACAATGGGACCATGCAGCCATCAGACGGTTAAATTGCCAACACTGTGGTCTTCCACCCGGTTACGCAACCCTGCACCTTAGAGGCTACCACCCTATCGACATAGACTTGGAATCACAGATCACTTTAATAATGTTTATGTGCTTCTTTACTCATCTCATATGTACAGTTGAAGTCAGAAGTTTACATACACCTTAGCCAAATATATTTAAACTCAGATTTTCAGAATTTCTGACATGTAATCCTAGTAAAAATTAGGATAGGATCACCACTTTATTTTAAGAATTTGAAATGTCAGAATAATAGTAGAGAGAATGATTTATTTCAGCTTTTATTTATTTCATCACATTCCCAGTGGGTCAGAAGTGTGCATTCACTCAATTAGTATTTGGTAGCATTGCCTTTACATAGTTTAACTCGGGTCAAATGTTTCGGGTTGTCTCCCACAAGCTTCCCACAATAAGTTGGATGAATTTTGGCCCATTCCTCTTGACAGAGCTGGTGTAACTGAGTCAGGTTTGTAGGCCTCCTTGCTCACACATGCTTTTTCAGTTCTCTTCCTAACCTATCTTCTATAGGTTTGAGGTCAGGGCTTTGTGATGGCCACTCCAATACCTTGACTTTGTTGTCCTTAACCAGAAGGGGACTAGGGTTCCAATTTTGGAACACCCCCCCCCCCACGTTCAGCTGGAAGGTGGCGCATGGAACGCAAAAATATTCCTAAAAATATTTAACCTCCACACATTAACAAGTCCAATAGCTCAAATTAAAGATAAACATCTTGTTAATCTACCCAGCAAGTCAGATTTCTAAAATGTTTTACGGCGAAAACATAGCACATATTTATATTAGATCACCACCGAAACAAAAGGCAAGCGGCGGCCATTTTGTCAGATGACAGTAATACTGTTACACAGTACATTTTTTTTTTCAATAATATGCCATTTATATCCATAAATCTCGGTTGACGACATTTAAAAAAAAAATGCTACTCAAATGTCCGGAGAAATGATGATAGCTCCGACAGATAACGTCAGATAACAAGCAATAAACATGACTAAATATACATGTTCTACATATATTTACAAAGATACACTTCTTCTTAATGCAACCGCTGTATTACATTTATTTTTAACGTTACAGACATCGTTCACTGGGCTATACTATAAGTCGGCGCTCAGATATTAGCAGTATGTCTCCTCTACGTTTGGAGTCCACAGAAACCCCAAATAACCACATAAATATTCCCTTACCTTTGATGTTCTTCCATCAGAAGACGTAGAAGGAGTCATACTTACCCAATAAATCGTTTGGTTTCACGTTGTGTGTCCCTGTATTAGCATATGCTAACAGCTTCAGTTGAAATGCGTCAACAATTACTTCTGGTCCAGCACTCATGCGCATCAAAACTTCCAATTTACATATTATATGTCGATTAAACTGGTCAAACGATGTGCAAAATTGAGCTTTATGATGTTTTTAGCATGTAGAACAAAGAGCAACGCTAACAGACAAACCGGCTTCAAATGCTGGATCATGGAAAAAGACGTACTCCAAATCGGCCGCGCGCAATAGAGTGCATGTTTTTCAGAGGGACACGAGCAATTTCGCCCGCCAAACGTGCAGGGCTCGTGGGATTCTCACAATGAACGTGCCATTTGAAAGCAGACATCGCGCTGAACGGATAGAGACTCTTCCTGGATCGGTAGCTGCCTGGGAAGTGTGGGGGCCATGACGTCAAAGTTGACCCAACTTTTCTCTTCACAAGAGAGAGTTGGGGAGAAAGGCTGCCCTGAGAGTTCTGCTTTACATACAGACATAATTTAAACGGTTTTTAGAAACTTTAGAGTGTTTTCTATTCAATAATAATTTTTATATGCATATATTAGCAATTTTGGGAAAAAATATTTTCAGTTTACTATGGGTACGCACTTTCTCCAACGGGGGCAGTATAGAGGGGTAGTCTTAAGAGGTTAAGCCATTTTGCCACAACTTTGGAAGTATGCTTGGGGTCATTGTCCATTTGGAAGACCCATTTGCGACCAAGCTTTAATTTCCTGACCGATGTCTTGAGATGTTGCTTCAATATATCCACATTATTTTCCTACTTTATGATGTCATCTATTTTGTGAAGTGCACCAGTCCCTCCTGCAGCAAAGCACCCCCACAACATGGTGCTGCCATCCCTGTGCTTCACGGTTGGGATGGTGTTCTTCGTCTTGCAAGCCTCCCCCTATTTCCTCCAAACATAATGACGGTCATTATGGCCAAACCGTTCTATTTTTGTTTCATCAGATCAGAGAACATTTCTCCAAAAGTATGATCTTTGTCCCCATGTGCAGTTACAAATCGTAGTCCGACTTTTTTATGGCAGTTGTGAAGCAGTGGCTTCTTCCTTGCTGAGCGGCCTTTCAGGTTATGTCAATATTGGACACGTTTTACTGTGGATATAGATACTTTTGTACCTGTTTCCTCCAGCATCTTCACAAGGTCCTTTGCTGTTGTTCTCGGATTGATTTGCACATTTCGCACCAAAGTACGTTCATCTTTAAGGAGACAGAAAGAGTCTCCTTCCTGAGCATTATGATGGCTGCATGGTCCCATTGTGTTTATACTTGCGTACTATTGTTGAATAGATGAACGTGGTACCTTCAGGTGTTTTGGAAATTGCTCCCACGGATGAGCCAGACTTGCTTGACATCTTGACATCCCAAGATGTCAAGCAAAGAGGCATTGAGTTTGAATGTAGGCAGTGAAATACATCCACAGGTACACCTCCAATTGACTCAAATTATGTCAATTAGCCTATCAAAAGCTTCTAAATCCATGACATAATTTTCTGGAATTTTCCAAGCTGTTTAAAAGCAGTCAACTTAGTGTATGTACACTTCTGACCCACTGGAATTGTGATACAGTGAATTATAAGTGAAATAATCTGTCTGTAAACAATTGTTGGACAAATTAGTTGTGTCATGCACAAAGTAGATGTCCTAAACAACTTGCCAAAACTATAGTTTGTTTACAAGAAAATTGTGGAGTGGTTGTAAAACGTGTTTTAATGGCTCCAACCTAAGTGTTTGTAAACTTCTGACTTCATCTGTATTTACTGTATTATATTCTACTGGTTTTTAGTCAATGCCACTTCGACATTGCTCTAGCAAGATGGGATGTTATTTTATATCTTAATTAACTCAAGACCCACACCTGTGTGGAAGCATCTGTCTTTAATATACTTTATATCCCTCATTTACTTAAGTGTTTCCATTATTTTGGCAGTTACCTGTATAAGAATACAAGTTACCATATACATAACATTTAAGGAAACAAGGACATAATGTCCATTAAAATAGTTAATGTCTAGATTATTCATTGGCATTTGTAGTCCAGCTACCTGACTCTGAAAAGCCATATAAACCCTGTGAGTACCATGATTCAATTAAATAGTATTGATAAGTAGAGGTCCCATACATAAAACCTAATATTATTTGGGAGATCGAAAATGGCTCAATTAAGTTGTGATGATGTGAATCTCAACCAAATTATTGATCTGCTCTTTTGCATTTCCCAATAAGGAATAATTATCCTTGTTGTAATGCTATTTGTTTACTTAAAATGTATTCCCTGGAAAAAACAATAATAGATCACATCACGCTAATGCCAAGTTGCCCAAATTCTGACTGTTAATTAAAATGCTAATTTGCATGAATATATTCAAAACATTTACCAACAGTGGATTGGGAGATTAAAAAAATAAATCACTTTGGGTCAATTGGACTCACATTGTTTGTTTACTTGCGTCAGTGTATGAAAACGAAAACAGGCTATGAATGAAAATCATTGTGTGTCACTCAAAAACAATGACTTGCATACTCTATCCCAGTGTTTGCCAACTCCAGTCCTCAAGTATCCCCAACAGTACACATTTTTGATCTAGCCCCAGACAAGCATACCTGATTCAACTTGTCAACTAATCATCAAGACCTCAAAGAGTTGAATCAGGTGAGTTTGTCTGGGGCTACAATAGAAATATGTACTGTTGTGGGTACTCAAAGACTGGAATTGTGAAACGCTTCCGTATCCTAACTTCCCATACTGGTTTGATGTGAGTCCTAAATGAAATATCAAGGTTTCTAATGAAACAAAAGACAGTTGTATTTATTATAAAAAGCACCAAGTCAGACAGACTGCGGTGATCGCTGACAGTTTTCACAGCCTTAGCAATGCCAAAAAATAAACTCTGACTTTGGGAGACCTTTCCCAGAGCTTGCATCGTTGCTGTGCTTCATGCATGTTAATGGAGGTGTGGGTGGGTAGACAGACATGAGCACAGTGAACTGTGAAATTGGAAGAATAATACAATTCTTCCTGGATGGAAGGAACTGAACAGAACAGAGGTGCTCATTA
Source organism: Oncorhynchus gorbuscha (assembly GCF_021184085.1). Taxonomy (NCBI): domain Eukaryota; kingdom Metazoa; phylum Chordata; class Actinopteri; order Salmoniformes; family Salmonidae; genus Oncorhynchus; species Oncorhynchus gorbuscha. The sequence continues at coordinate 36,545,341 of NC_060186.1, forward strand.
GTTTTTCTCACACACACTGTTATGACACAACTTTCTTTACCTAAATGTATTTTTTAAAGTTTAGAATAAGATTGCATGCATCCTAAATGGTACCCTATACCTCTAAGGGTCCTGGTCAAAAGTAGTGCACTATAAAGGGAATATGGGGCCATTTGGGACACATCCTAGGTTTCAGAAGACTCTCTGGAAAATAAAAACCAGGTGTTTTCTATTCTCTAAAATAGTGTGCATGTACACTGAGTATACAAAACATTAAGAACATGTTCTCTTTCCATGACAGACTGATCAGGTGAATCCAGGTAAAAGCTTATCCCTTATTGATGTCACTTGTTAAATCCACTTCAATCAGTGTAGATGAACAGTTAAAGAAGGATTTTTAAGTATTGAGACAACTGAAAGATGGATTATGTATGTGTGCCATTCAGAGGGTGAATGGGCAAGACAAAATATGTAAGTGCCTTTGAATGGGATATGGTACATGTAGTAAGTGCCAGGCACACCGGTTTGTGTCAGGAACTGCAATGATGCCGGGTTTTTCATGCTCAACAGTTTCCCATGTGTATCAAGAATGGTCCACCACCAAAAAGACATCCAGCCAACTTGACACTACTGTGGGAAGCATTGGCATCAACATGGGTCAGCATCCCTGTGGAACGCTTTTGAGATCTTTTAGAGTCCATAACCTGACGAATTGAGGCTGTTCTGAGGGCAAAAGCAACTCAATATTAGGAAGGTGTTCCTAATATTTGGTGTACTCTGTGAATAATAGCCTGTATATATATATATATATATAGGCAGCTAAGAGCTTCACAGGTAACGTTAAACTGTCAGAGTGCAGTGATTGGAGCAGTTGTTGATCTCTCTCTCACTTTTTCTCATACTTATTTATACTCTCACACTCACTCTCTGTTCCTCTTTACCCATCTCTATCTTTCCACCTCTAAAGCCCATCCCATCTGTGTCATGTTGGAAATCAAACCCCATATCACAATTACATCATGATGCTGCTCCCAACCAGAATCTGAATTACTGAGAACCACGGTTAATGTCATTGGCCACCAACCGAGGTGCTTACATCAAGGGTGAGCCAGCAGTGCAGTCTGCAGATGCTCCATCCAAGATAATCAGGGTACGCATGCAGACGCATTCACATGCACAGTTGCTGACACACTACAAACTACACGCATGAGTACGCACAAAGTACATAGACACACAGCTCACTCCACTCTTATGGAGAATAGATCCCGAAGTTAATCACTATATCTTATATCATTTTGGTTTACATACATTTTTTGTTCGGTGTAGAAAAAAAATGGTTCAGGTTGACAGGCAATGCAAATTAAATGGAGTGTGAAAGTCCTAATTTTGAGTAATCTTCCTGCCACTACTCATTGTCAGACAGTAGAGAGGCAGAGGAGAGAGAGGAGACCAGAGACAGAAGAAAATACATTAAATCACCATCATAACAACCTCACAGACAACTCCCTCTCCTTCTTCCTCTTACAGAGTTTTTTACTCAGACACGTCTGCACAGTGATACATTTTTTTCAAGTGTGACCCCAAATGTGTCTTTTAATTAGTTTAAACTTTGATGGTAGTGGACAGCCTTATTGTGTTTTACACAAATATTTGGTTCATCTAGATTACCCAGCCAATGGGGCTCTGGTCAGAAGTAGTGCACTATATAGGGAATAGGATGCCATTCTGGACACATTCCCAGTCTGCACATTGCTATTAAAACATACGCATGATGGTGTCATTTTTTGTGTGAGCCGCTGGGAGGAGGATGTGTTTTATGCGTGGCAGTCAGATATGGAGAAAACCTCTAGTAATGAATAAGAACACCATACTCCCTGCTCTTTGTCTCCACTCATACAACCCCCCTCCTGCCATGGTGTTGATGAGACAACACAGGTGGCAACCGCTTCCCCACCCCTCTACTGCACTAATGAGGTATAAGCCTACCTTCTCCATGTCCCCCAGTCTCAGCCCTTCCCTTCGCTGGTCCTTCTCCACATACCCTGCCTCTCCCCCTTTCACTGCCTCAGAATTGATAATAATGCAAATCACTTGCTGTCCCTAATAATTAGAATCAGTGCTTATTTTAATTACACATCAGAGGATGAAATCAAGTCACACTGTCACGTTCTGACCTATATTTCCTTTATTTAGTCTTTGTTTAGTATGGTCAGGGCGTGAGTTGGGGTGGGCAGTCTGTTTGTTTTTCTATGTTTGGTTTCTGTTTCGGCCTAGTATGGTTCTCAATCAGAGGCAGGTGTCGTTAGTTGTCTCTGATTGAGAATCATACTTAGGTAGCCTGGGTTTCACTGTTGGTTTGTGGGTGTTTGTTTCCGTGTGAGTGTTTGTCACCACACGGTACTGTTTCGTTTTTTTGTAGATTTCACATTATTGTTTATTGTTTTTGTTCGAGTGTTCATTTGTCTTTATTAAAAACATTATGGACACTTACCACGCTTCATCTTGGTCCGATCCGTTACACACACAGTAGAGGAAATTCAGCCCTAAGATTAATTGTTTGTAGTGAAAAATGAAACGGCAAGGATTTTTAAAAGCATTTTTTATAATTTGTTATATTTTGATTTATAGATGGTGGCATTTTAAGGTGTGGGGTGGGAGGGGGGAGGGGGGGGCATTGAGTACAGCTCTCACCATCTGTTAATGTATGTGTCCCATGCATGTAGGGACAGTCATCACTGTATTTTGCTGAAAGTTGGAACCTTTTTAACAGCTCCTTGTTATAGATGTTTCTAATTCTCTTGCTTAACCAATGGATCTCTGTCCAGACACTAGAAATGCATGAAAACTTTTTGCGATGAGCATGCGCAGACCAGCTGGCTGGTGTGTTTACGGACATACAGTGCCTTGCAAGGAGGAATGGGAAAAAAATTCAGTCTCTCGATGTGCAAAACTGATAAGAGACATACCCCAAGCGACTTACAGCTGTAATCGCAGCAAAAGCTGGCGCTACAAAGTATTCATTTAAGGGGGCTGAATAATTTTGCACGCCCAATTTTTCAGTTTTTGATTTGTTAAAAAAGTTTGAAATATCCAATAAATGTCGTTCCACTTCATGATTGTGTCCCACTTGTTGTTGATTCTTCACAAAGAAATACAGTTTTATATCTTTATGTTTGAAGCCTGAAATGTGGCAAAAGGTCGCAAAGTTCAAGGGGGCCGAATAATTTCGCAAGGCACTGTATGTACCAGTCTGCTGTCCCCAAATGCTTCAAGATGGCCCCCATTGTTCCTGTACCCAAATAAGTTAAAGGTAACTGAACTGAATGACTATCACCCTGCAGCACTCACTTCTGTCATCATGAAGTGCTTTGAGAGACTAGTCAAACATTGTATCACTTCCATGTTACCGGCCACCCCAGACCTACTTGTGGTCCTTCTGTAGCTCAGTTGGTAGAGCATGGCGCTTGTAACACCAGGGTAGTGGTTTCGATCCCCGGGACCACCCATACGTAGAATGTATGCACACATGACTGTAAGTCACTTTGGATAAAAGCGTCTGCTAAATGGCATATATTATTATTATATTATTATTACTATATTGCTATAGAATTTTCCCAAATGCCTTACTATACTTCATTCCCAAACACTATAAGAATTTATGAAAATGTGAAAATAGTCATACCAAAATGTTTAAAAAAGTGTAAAATTATTTTTGTTTTGTGAAAATGGTCCCAACCATTAAAACTTCTTCGGGATAGGGCGAAGCATTTTTACTTTTGGATAAATAGCATGCCCAAATTCAACTTCCTGCTACTCATCCCCAGAATATAAGATATGCATATTGTTATTACATGTGGATGGAAAAAACTCTGATGTTTCTAAAACTGTTTGAATATAGAGTGGGAAAGCGGCCGAGCGTTTGGACATTTAATAGACACAGACCAGTGTGCTATAGCAAAGCAGCGCTACAGTAGGCCTTTATGTAAACAAGCCATTTGCAACACAGGCCTGCCATTATTCACTTTGAACTGGACTGTGTGTTTACAGGCAGTTGCAACAGCAAGCTTTAGATCATTAGAACGTATTCACCAAAAGCCCAAATACACCTGAATGGATTTCTGCAAATATGTAAACACCACGGGAGTCTTATTGATCAAACAACCATGAAAAGGTAGGCTCTCACTCCCTCAGAAAAGGTAGGCTCTCTCTCCCTCAGTTATGCACATCAACAATAACAAGATCAACAACTAATTTTGCCAGAGCAAAATTAGCTAAAATCTAACAAAAGAACATTAGACAAACCCTCTCAAACTTTTCAGCTAGATGGCCGTCACGATTGCACTGATTAACAATGAGGAATTGTAGCCTTCTCATCCTTCTGCAGCTTCCCTGCCAATGCATGCTTGTCCTAACCAAGCACCCAAACTAACCGGGTAAGGTTGGTTAGCTAGCTACTTCCAGGTATAAATGAGAGAACACCTCACTCACCATTTTACTCATTGTAGCAGAGCTGGTTAGGCTGTTTACATGTTATCTGGAGCATTCTGACTAACTACAATTTGTTTGTCAACGTTTACTTACACCGGTCATATTCAGCGGGTGTTGCGCGTTCGTAAATTCCTCAGTTGTTCGGCAATCTGGCAGACTCAGATGAGAGTGCACTGACATCGAAGTAGATAGCCAGAGTGAATTTGCGAATGCAAGAGATATTGTAACTGGATAATATGCGTTCAAGTACTTGCTAGCTGACCAAATTACACTTGGATCTCTAGCTGTGTATAGGCCACCGAAAAACGATATCAAGGGAAAAAGTAAATCACTCACCCACTCCTCCAATGCATGACATGACATCCACATAGTAGTTAGCTAGATTCATGTATCTATCCAGATAATGTTAGGCTCCGTGTTATTATCTTGCTACAGTTGAAGTCGGAAGTTTACATACACCTTAGCCAAATACATTTAAACTCAGTTTTTCACGATGTCCATTTGCCATGTATGATCATGGCATGTTGGTTTCCAAACCCAAAAGTCAGTGAACCATGTCCAAATGGCATTTATACTGCCCAAATGATATATAGCACTATGTTAAGACATAAATCAACCTAGAAGGTCTATTTGTCATGTATGATGAGGGAGAATGATTTTTTGAAAAACGTCCAAAATGACCAGTGGGGCTCCCTATTGGGTGGGCACGTGTGGGGGGTGCTACTTACCCAGCCGCGGAACCCTTGCACCCTCCTAAAGGCATTCAAAACCATTACCAAAATTTGCTCCTGATAACCCGTTCCAATCACCAGGCACACGGCTGTCCATTTGCAATCTGTTTCAATGGTAATTAACCATCATGAATATGAGATGTTCTAAAATACTGCAGAAATTATTGGTCCGATGAACTAAGGATGGCCGGGCGAGGATAGTGGTTCCTTTCTATCTCACTTGTTGTGTTGATTTCATCATGTCCATTTGATGATGTTTTTCACTGTTGAATCTTATTGCAAATGTACTGTCCATTTGCAATATGATTCAATGGACATTTACCATCACAAATTTGACATGCGCAAATATTCTGCAGAAATTATAAATTGACTGGCCCGATGAACTCGGGATGGCCAGGCAGTGATTCTGGTTCCTCTCCATCGCCCGTTGATGTTGATTTCAGAACGTCAATTTGGTAATGGTTTATCACTGTTTAAACATATTGCAAATGTACAAAAGTCAGCCAGCAAGTCAGCATACATTAGTCAATTAGACATCATTCTGACACCAAACTGACACAAACTGACACCAAACCCACTTTTTCCAACTCGTTTAGAAGCCAACTGTCACATATTTCAGACCAGGCCCAAAATTCACAGCGCCTTCTGTCTAAATCATAATTACGTTCTAGCTGCAGGTCCAGTTCTGACATTATGTGTAGGCTTTTGTGAGGCGACCCCGTATCTCGAGGTTCGGCTCGATAGGTCATTTGGAGCCCGAGCAGCGACCTTAGTTGGTGCTGAAAATCCACATTTTCTGGGCATTGCTAAGGGGTCCTTGAATGAGCTATCGGACAGAAATGTTAGGGTCCATCTCTATGGGCCGAGGTGGTTTCAATGCATCTAGTCTTATGACTCTGGGACTTTTCTAAATGTTGTCATTTTCGCAATGGTCAAAATTAATTGAAGTTATGGCAAATGTATGAGGCTGTTTCTCAGTCTGAGAACCTTCTAGAGCCACATAACTCACCGTACACTATCGACTTGAGCTCTAGAACAAGTTTATACATTTTCAGAGCTCTAGGTCTGACAGTTATTTGATAGTTTGAACGAAGGTAATTATTGCAGGCTCTGTGTGTCTTTAACCTTTCTAGCGCAGGGGTTCCGCTAACCCTCGACAACATTCCGCTGAAAAGGCAGCGTGCGAAATTCACAAATATTTTTTGAAATATGTATGTCGGGAGAAATTACTGAAATGACTGCATGAGGGTTGCCTAATCACACATATGAAGTTTGGAAAGATGTGACCTTCTTATTAACCCTTTGAAACAGCCCCTATGACCCCAATTTAAGGCACTTCCGGTTGACACAGGAACCTGAAAGTGACCACATATCCTCCTTGGGGTAGGCACTTCCAGAATGAGATTTAAGTCATTATGTTAAGAACTGTGGTCCTTCTGTAGCTCAGTTGGTAGAGCATGGCGCTTGTAACGCCAGGGTAGTGGGTTCGATCCCCGGGACCACCCATACGTAGAATGTATGCACACATGACTGTAAGTCGCTTTGGATAAAAGTGTCTGCTAAATGGCATATATTATTATTATTATAACTAACTGATTTACAGAGGGTTGAATGAGTGTATGTGATTTCAGAAAATCACAGAAAATCACAGAAATCTGATAAAGCTCCGAAACCCACCTTAACGGATTCGTCTGAAGATGCCGCAACTGGATCTGTAACATTTTGGAAAACAAACACATTTCTTGGACAAGCACCAATTGTACATTGAACGATTTCTCGTAAATTACAATATATAAATATCTGTTTCTTTTTTTCCTGACACTGTAGGTTCATGTACTTTTCAAATTAGTGCTCTATTTTCATTTTTGACCTTTAATCCCAGAAAAATGGCCTTAACTCAAAAAGCGTTGAGGCCTTGACGCCATCTTGTTTCTGGGCTAAAAGCCCATTAGGCCAAACCTATGCCCACCAAGTTTATTATTCAAAGTCTTTTGTACATTTGCAATAAGAAGCCATTCGCAATCTTGTGGAATTAACCGGGACAGCTGAAAAATGACCAAACGTTTTTACATGAATAAAACGGAAACCAAATGTTCGAGCAACTTTATTTGATGACTTCCCGGAAGATCTGGCCCTTGGGCACAGCCTGAGGCCGTCGGCGAATTTTAAAAACATTCACGGACATCTAGTAAAGGACCATACATTGCAATATGGAGATCCTCATCAATCATACAGCAAATGCCATTTGCATCCCTTATGTAGGTCAGGCCTTTGTGATTGCCACTCCAATACCTTAACCTTAAGCCATTTTGCCACAACTTTGGAAGTATGCTTGGGGTCATTGTCCATTTGGAAGACCCATTCGTGACCAAGCTTTAACTTCCTGACTGATGTCTTGAGATGTTGCTTCAAAATATCCACATACTTTTCCTCCCTCATGATACCATCTATTTTGTGAAGTGCACCTGTCCTTCCTGCAGCAAAGCGCCCTGACAACATGATGCTGCCACCCCCGTGCTTCACGGTTGGGTTGGTGTTCTTCGGCTTGCAAGCCTCCCCCTTTTTCCTCCAAACATAATGATGGTCAATATGACCAAACAGTTCTATTTTTGTTTCATCAGACCAGAGGAATATTTCTCCAAAAGTATGATCTTTGTCCCCATGTGCAATTGCAAACCGTAGTCTGGCATTTTTATGGCAGTTTTGGAGCAGTGAATTCTTCCTTGCTGAGCGGCCTTTCAGATTATGTCGATATGAAGAAACATGAAGAAATAAAAAATATACATTTACAAAATAACACTTTCAATATTTGGGAGACCCTCAGTCCTCTACACAATATTGTGCTGCTGATGCCAGGTGCCATAGCACATCCATGCCTGCAGAAATACATTTGGGCAGATGAACACCACTTGTGGCAGGAGCTGGATGAACCAGCTTCAGTGGGGGATGGACACCTTGGCACTGGGGGCTCACTGGGGGCTCCCATTCGGAGCAGCACATTTCAAACACAGATTCAACCACAAAGACCAGGGAGGTTTTCCATAGCCTCGCAAAGGAGGGCACCTATTGGTGGATGGGTAAAAATAAATATAAAGTAGACATTGAGTATTCCTTTTACCATGGTGAAGTTACTAATTACACTTTGGATGGTGTATCAATACACCTAGTCACTACAAAGATACAGGCATTCTTCCTAACTCTCCAGTTGCTGGAGAGGAAGGGAATCCCTCAGGGACAGCACTTACACAACCCCATCCACAGCAAAGTTTGATGCTATCCTAAGTAAGATTTAATACATTTTAAAACCATGACCACAGAGAAACTGTAAAATAATACAGCAAACTGTTGTTTCTATGAGTGAGCTCATGTTTGTTTTTATTCAGCAAAGTCAACACTGTATTTTTTCAACACTATTACAAAACATAAAAGGCGCTTCTCCGTACTCGCAAACAGTGTAAAACCAAATTATTGAGTTAATAAAGCCGCATACAAACATTATCTCTTTTTTACTTTCTTAAGTAAGGCAGCTCCAAAATGTAGGTGTTTCAGCCTAGCTCAGTGCTTTATGTGGTGGTGGTGGGGCAGCCAGCGGAAAATACAGAGCTTAGGGGTTGGTTATGTTCTCTTGCTGCACTGTGATGATTTGCTCAGTGTTCTGTCACTAAAGGGGACACTATGTCTCCACAAAATCTACAGGAAGATCTAAAAAATTCAAGCCCCTTGGGTGCTGCCATAGAGTTACATTAGAAGTACCCATCCAAGAAGGCTCAAAATCATTGGCCACAGATAAAATTACATCAAATCAAGTGATATCTATCGTAGCTTTGATTGGACTGATCATGTCAACATAACACTTTCAAAATCTTATCTAGCAAGCTAGGCAAGCCGTTATCATCATGAATCACGTCAACAATCTACTGGCAAATCCTTTTCATATGAAGAGAAATTAAAGGTAAAGCGTATCTGTGCTTATCGGCCATTGGACATAAACATTACACAACAAGGTGTAAATCGCAAATTCAGCAATGAGTGGGTTGGAAGGAATCAGTGGTTAACTGCAAGAGTTGCAAAGAAATCAGTGTGTGACCGGAGTCTGGGTTTAGGGTCTCTTTTCCAAGTTTAAAATGATTAACATTCACATGCCATGGGCCAGAAAAGGTTGAATACATTGGCCATGTTGTCAATCTAGCATGACTTCTGCCTAATTATTTGGTCCCTTTTCCCCCTCATAATTTAGAATACTTTTCTGACTTGGTAGTGCACATGTAGCCTATAACCTGTTTAAGAGAAATCAAATGTATTTGTCACATACACATGGTTAGCAGATGTTAGTGCAAGTGTAGCGAAATGCTTGTGCTTCTAGTTCCAACAATGTAGTAATAACCAAAAGTAATCTAGCTAACAATTCCAAAACTATTACCTTATAGACACAAGTGTAAGGGGATAAATAATATGTACATAAATATATATGAATGAGTGATGGTACAGAGCGGCTTAGGCAAGATACAGTAGATGGTATTGAGTGCAGTATATACATATGAGATGAGTATGTAAACAAAGTGGAATAGTTAAAGTGGCTTGTGATACATGTATTACATAAAGATGCAGTAGATGATATAGAGTACAGTATATATGTATACATATGAGATGAATAATGTAGGGAATGTAAACATTATATTAGGTAGCATTGTTTAAAGTGGCTAGTGATATATTTTACATCATTTCCCATTATTAAAGTGGCTGAAGTTGAGTCAGTGTGTTGGCAGCAGCCACTCAATGTTAGTGGTGGCTATTTAACAGTCTGATGTCCTTGAGATAGAAGCTGTTTTTCAGTCTCTCGGCCCCAGCTTTGATGCACCTGTACTGACCTCGCCTTCTGGATGATAGCGGGGTGAACAGGCAGTGGCTCGGGTGGTTGTTGTCCTTGATGATATTTATGGCCTTCCTGTGACATCGGGTGGTGTAGGTGTCCTGGAGGGCAGGTAGTTTGCCCCCGGTGATGCGTTGTGCAGACCTCACTACCCTCTGGAGAGCCTTACGGTTGTGGGCGGAGCAGTTTCTGTACCAGGCGGTGATACAGCCCGACAGGATGCTCTCGATTGTGCATCTGTAGAAGTTTGTGAGTGATTTTGGTGACAAGCCGAATTTCTTCAGCCTCCTGAGGTTGAAGAGGCGCTGCTGCGCCTTCTTCACGATGCTGTCTGTGTGGGTGGACCAATTCAGTTTGTCTGTGATGTGTACGCCGAGGAACATAAAACTTACTACCCTCTCCACTACTGTTCCATCGATGTGGATAGGGGGGTGTTCCCTCTGCTGTTTCCTGGAAGTCCACAATCATCTCCTTAGTTTTGTTGACGTTGAGTGTGAGGTTATTTTCCTGACACCCCACTCCGACGGCCCTCACCCCTGTAGGCCGTCTCGTCGTTGTTGGTAATCAAGCCTACCACTGTTGTGTCGTCCGCAAACTTGATGATTGAGTTGGAGGTGTGCGTGGCCACGCAGTCGTGGGTGAACAGGGAGTACAGGAGAGGGCTCAAAACGCACACTTGTGGGGCCCCAGTGTTGAGGATCAGCGGGGTGGAGATGTTGTTGCCTACCCTCACCACCTGGTGGCGGCCCGTCAGGAAGTCCAGTATCCAGTTCCACAGGGAGGGGTCGAGACCCAGGGTCTCGAGCTTGATGACAAGCTTGGAGGGCACTATGGTGTTAAATGCCGAGATGTAGACGATAGACGATGAACAGCATTCTCACGTAGTTATTCCTCTTGTCCAGATGGGTTAGGGCAGTATGCAGTGTGGTTGAGATTGCATCGTCTGTGGACCTATTTGGGCAGTAAGCAAATTGGAGTGGGTCTAGGGTGTCAGGTAGGGTGGAGGTGATATGGTCCTTGACTAGTCTCTCAAAGCACTTCATGATGACGGAAGTGAGTGCTTCGGGGCGGTAGTCGTTTAGCTCAGTTACCTTAGCTTTCTTGGGAACAGGAACAATGGTGGCCGTCTTGAAGCACCTGGTAACAACAGACTGGGATAGGGATTGATTGAATATGTCCGTAAACACACCAGCCAGCTGGTCTGCGCATGCTCTGGCCCAGACGGCTGGGGATGCCGTCTGGGCCTGCATCCTTGCGAGGGTTGACACGTTTAAATGTTTTCCTCACGTCAGCTGCAGTGAAGGAGAGTCCGCATGTTTTAGTTGCGGGCAGTGTCAGTGGCACTGTATTGCCCTCAAAGCGGGAAAAAAGTCATTTAGTCTGCCTGGGAGCAAGACATCCTGGTCCGTGACGGTGCTGGTTTTCTTTTTGTAATCTGTGATTGACTGTAGACCCTGCCACATACCTCGTGTCTGAGCCGTTGAATTGAGATTCTACTTTGTCTCTATACTGACGCTTAGCTTGTTTGATTGCCTTGCGGAGGGAATAGTTACACTGTTTGTATTCGGTCATGTTTCCAATCACCTTGCCCTGATTAAAAGCAGTGGTTCGCAAACTTGATGATTGAGTTGGAGGTGTTTCAGTTTCACGCGAATGCTGCCATCAATCCACGGTTTCTGGTTTGGGAATGTTTTAATCGTTGCTATGGGAACGACATCTTCAATGCACGTTCTAATGAACTCGATCACCGAATCAGCGTATTCGTCAATGTTGTTGTCTGACGCAATACGGAACATATCCCAGTCCACGTGATGGAAGCAGTCTTGGAGTGTGGAATCAGATTGGTCGGGCCAGCGTTGATCAGACCTCAGCGCGGGAGCCTCTTGTTTTAGTTTCTGTCTGTAGGCAGGGATCAACAAAATGGAGTCGTGGTCAGCTATTCCGAAAGGAGGGCGGGGCAGGTACCTTATATGCGTCGCGGAAATTGGAATAGCAATGATCCAAAGTTTTTCCAGCCCTGGTTGCGCAATCGATATGCTGATAAAATTGAGGGAGTCTTGTTTTCAGATTAGCCTTGTTAAAATCCCCGGTTTACAATGAATGCAGCCTCCGCATATATGGATTCCAGTTTGCAAAGACTCGTGGAGAAACCAGCTGGCTGCACCGTCTCCGATAGCGTCTCTCCAGTGAGCCATGTTTCCGTGAAGCAAAGAACGTTCCAGTCTCTGATGTCCCTCTGGAATGCTACCCTTGCTCGGTTTTCATCAACCTTGTTGTCAAGAGGACAACAAGTTTAAATTAGCATTATATACATTAGTAGTAATTAGTCAGAGGCTATATCCGTAACTGCAATAATTGATTAATTATTACATTCCGAGTGCCACAATCGTTGTTAGGATAAATGGACCAAGGCGCAGCGTGCGTAGAGTTCTACATGTTTAATTATAGAAACTCACCAAAACAATACAGAAACAAACGAAACGTGAAGAAATTGAGTGCTCACAGGTACTACACAAAAACAAGATCCCACAAAAACCCAGTGGGAAAAGACTGACTAAATATGTCCCCCAATCAGCGACAATGATAGACAGCTGCCTCTGATTGGGAACCATACCAGGCCAACATATAAATAAATAAACTAGACAACCCACCCTAGTCACACCATGACCTAACCAAAATAGAGAATAAAAAGGATCTCTAAGGTCAGGGCGTGACTTGAGTGTTACAACAGTCTTTCCTCCCGGTCAACAGGTGACACAGCTAACATTTGTATTTAATGGTTCTATTTTATCAAGCTTAAATTAATTTAAGGGAATTACATACGATTTAGGACAGGTAGTAGGCTAACGTTAGGCATACTTACTTTCAGAAAATCTTGCTCCTCCTGTCCTATAGGCAGAAACTCAAACAGGAAGTGCCCATGCTTCGTACTAAATCAAATCAAATCAAATCAAATTTTATTTGTCACATACACATGGTTAGCAGATGTTAATGCGAGTGTAGCGAAATGCTTGTGCTTCTAGTTCCGACAATGCAGTGATAACCAACAAGTAATCTAACTAACAATTCCAAAACTACTGTCTTATACACAGTGTAAGGGGATAAGGAACATGTACATAAGGATATATGAATGAGTGATGGTACAGAGCAGCATACAGTAGATGGTATCGAGTACAGTATATACATATGAGATGAGTGTGTAGACAAAGTAAACAAAGTGGCATAGTTAAAGTGGCTAGTGATACATGTGTTACATAAGGATGCAGTCGATGATGTAGAGTACAGTATATACATATGCATATGAGATGAATAATGTAGGGTAAGTAACATTATATAAGGTAGCATTGTTTAAAGTGGCTAGTGATATATTTACATAATTTCCCATCAATTCCCATTATTAAAATGGCTGGAGTTGGGTCAGTGTCAATGACAGTGTGTTGGCAGCAGCCACTCAGTGTTAGTGGTGGCTGTTTAACAGTCTGATGGCCTTGAGATAGAAGCTGTTTTTCAGTCTCTCGGTCCCAGCTTTGATGCACCTGTACTGACCTCGCCTTCTGGATGATAGCGGGGTGAACAGGCAGTGGTTCGGGTGGTTGATGTCCTTGATGATCTTTATGGCCTTCCTGTAACAACGGGTGGTGTAGGTGTCCTGGAGGGCAGGTAGTTTGCCCCCGGTGATGCGTTGTGCAGTCCTCACTACCCTCTGGAGAGCCTTACGGTTGAGGGCGGAGCAGTTGCCGTACCAGGCGGTGATACAGCCCGCCAGGATGCTCTCGATTGTGCATCTGTAGAAGTTTGTGAGTGCTTTTGGTGACAAGCCAAATTTCTTCAGCCTCCTGAGGTTGAATAGGCGCTGCTGCGCCTTCTTCACGACGCTGTCAGTATGAGTGGACCAATTCAGTTTGTCTGTGATGTGTATGCCGAGGAACTTAAAACTAGCTACCCTCTCCACTACTGTTCCATCGATGTGGATAGGGGTGTTCCCTCTGCTGTTTCCTGAAGTCCACAATCATCTCCTTAGTTTTGTTGACGTTGAGTGTGAGGTTATTTTCCTGACACCACACTCCGAGGGCCCTCACCTCCTCCCTGTAGGCCGTCTCGTCGTTGTTGGTAATCAAGCCTACCACTGTTGTGTCGTCCGCAAACTTGATGATTGAGTTGGAGGCGTGCGTGGCCACGCAGTCGTGGGTGAACAGGGAGTACAGGAGAGGGCTCAGAACGCACCCTTGTGGGGCCCCGTGTTGAGGATCAGCGGGGAGGAGATGTTGTTGCCTACCCTCACCACCTGGGGGCGGCCCGTCAGGAAGTCCAGTACCCAGTTGCACAGGGCGGGGTCGAGACCCAGGGTCTCGAGCTTGATGACGAGCTTGGAGGGTACTATGGTGTTGAATGCTGAGCTGTAGTCGATGAACAGCATTCTCACATAGGTATTCCTCTTGTCCAGGTGGGTTAGGGCAGTGTGCAGTGTGGTTGAGATTGCATCGTCTGTGGACCTATTTGGGCGGTAAGCAAATTGGAGTGGGTCTAGGGTGTCAGGTAGGGTGGAGGTGATATGGTCCTTGACTAGTCTCTCAAAGCACTTCATGATGACGGAAGTGAGTGCTACGGGGCGGTAGTCGTTTAGCTCAGTTACCTTAGCTTTCTTGGGAACAGGAACAATGGTGGCCCTCTTGAAGCATGTGGGAACAGCAGACTGGTATAGGGATTGATTGAATATGTCCGTAAACACACCGGCCAGCTGGTCTGCGCATGCTCTGAGGGCGCGGCTGGGGATGCCGTCTGGGCCTGCAGCCTTGCGAGGGTTAACACGTTTAAATGTCTTACTCACCTCGGCTGCAGTGAAGGAGAGACCGCATGTTTCCGTTGCAGGCCGTGTCAGTGGCACTGTATTGTCCTCAAAGCGGGCAAAAAGTTATTTAGTCTGCCTGGGAGCAAGACATCCTGGTCCGTGACTGGGCTGGATTTCATCTTGTAGTCCGTGATTGACTGTAGACCCTGCCACATGCCTCTTGTGTCTGAGCCATTGAATTGAGATTCCACTTTGTCTCTGTACTGACGCTTAGCTTGTTTGATAGCCTTACGGAGGGAATAGCTGCACTGTTTGTATTCAGTCATGTTGCCAGACACCTTGCCCTGATTAAAAGCAGTGGTTCGCGCTTTCAGTTTCACGCGAATGCTGCCATCAATCCACGGTTTCTGGTTAGGGAATGTTTTTATCGTTGCTATGGGAACGACATCTTCGACGCACGTTCTAATGAACTCGCACACTGAATCAGCGTATTCGTCAATATTCCCATCTGACGCAATACGAAACATATCCCAGTCCACGTGATGGAAGCAGTCTTGGAGTGTGGAGTCAGCTTGGTCTGACCAGCGTTGGACAGACCTCAGCGTGGGAGCCTCTTGTTTTAATTTCTGCCTGTAGGCAGGGATCAGCAAAATGGAGTCGTGGTCAGCTTTTCCGAAAGGGGGGCGGGGCAGGGCCTTATATGCGTCGCGGAAGTTAGAGTAACAATGATCCAAGGTTTTACCACCCCTGGTTGCGCAATCGATATGCTGATAAAATTTAGGGAGTCTTGTTTTCAGATTGGCTTTGTTAAAATCCCCAGCTACAATGAATGCAGCCTCCGGATAAATGTTTTCCAGTTTGCAAAGAGTTAAATAAAGTTCGTTCAGAGCCATCGATGTGTCTGCTTGGGGGGATATATACGGCTGTGATTATAATCGAAGAGAATTCTCTTGGAAGATAATGCGGTCTACATTTGATTGTGAGGAATTCTAAATCAGGTGAACAGAAGGATTTGAGTTCCTGTATGTTTCCTTCATCACACCATGTCCCGTTAGTCATGAGGCATACGCCCCCGCCACTCTTCTTACCAGAGAGATGTTTGTTTCTGTCGGCGCGATGCGTGGAGAAACCCGTTGGCTGCACCGCCCTGGATAGCGTTTTCCCAGTAAGCCATGTCTCCGTAAAGCAAAGAACGTTGCAGTCTCTGATGTCCCTCTGGAATGCCACCCTTGCTCGGATTTCATCAACCTTGTTGTCGAGAGACTGGACATTGGCAAGAAGAATACTGGGAAGTGGTGCGCGATGTGCCCTTTTTCGGAGTCTGACCAGAACACCGCCGCGTTTCCCTCTTTTTCGGAGTCGTTTCCTTGGGTCGCTGCATGCGATCCATTCCGTTGACCTGTTTGTAAGGCAGAACACAGGATCCGCGTCGCGGAAAACATATTCTTGGTCGTACTGATGGTGAGTTGACGCTGATCTTATATTCAGTAGTTCTTCTCGACTGTATGTAATGAAACCTAAGATGACCTGGGGTACTAATGTAAGAAATAACACGTAAAAAAACAAAAAACTGCATAGTTTCCTAGGAACGCGAAGCGAGGCGGCCATCTCAGTCGGCGCCGGAAGTAGTTATCCCACTATTCAACGCTGGTCTGTTTCAGTATAGTTTGGATCACGTGGACTCGCATTTGTTCCAGGTAGCATGTGAAAATAATCTAGACACATACACGGATACGGTGACTGAGTTCATAAGGAAGTGTGAAGGAGATGTAGTACCCACTGACTATTAAAACCGACCTTAACCAGAAACCTGAAAGTGCAAAACACTGCATTTAACAATGGCAAGGCGACTGGTAATATTGAAGAATATAAACAGTGCAGTTATTCACTCCACAAGGCAATCAAAAAAGCTAAATGTCAGTATAGAGATAAAGTGGAGTCGCAATTCAATGGCTCAGACACAAGACATGTGTGGCAGGGACAACAGATGATCATGGGCTACAAAAGAAAAACCAGCCATGTCGCCGAGACCGATGTCTTGCTTTCGGACAGGCTAAATACATTATTTGCACGCTTTGGTTATAACACAGTGCCACCAACATGGTCCTAGCCGCGTCCTCAGAGCATGCGCACACCGTGTTTACGGGCATATTCAATCTTTCCCTATCCCACTCTGCTGTCCCCACATGATTCAAGATGGCCACCATTGTTCCTGTAACCAAGAAGGCAAAGGTAACTGAACTTAATGACTATCGCCCGATAGCACTCACCTTTGTCATCATGAAGTGCTTTGAGAGACTAGTCAAGGATCATATCACCTCAACCTTACCTGCCACCCTCGACCCACTTCAATTTGCATATCGCCCCAATAGATCCACAGACGATGCAATCACCATCACTCTGCACACTGCCCTATCCCATCAGGACATACCTATATTATTGATTATAGCTCAGCATTCAACACCTTAGTCCCCTCCAAGCTCATCATTAATTAATTAACTATTGGTAAGCAACTCCAGTGTATTGTTGGCCATGTGTTTTAGATTATTGTCCTGTTGAAAGGTCATTTTATCTCCCAGTGTCTGGTGGAAAGCAGACTGAACCAGGTTTCCTCTATGATTTTGCCTGTGTTTAGCTCTATTCCTTTCTTTTTATCCTAAAAAACTCCCTAGTCCTTGCCGATGACAAGAATACTAATAAAATTATGCGGCCACCGCCAATGCTTGAAAATATGAAGAGTGGTACTCAGTAATGTTTTGTGTTGTATTTGCCCCAAACATAATGCTTTGTATTCAGGACATAAAGTTATCTTTGCCAATTTTTTTGCAGTTTTACCTTAGTGCCTAATTGCTAACAGGATGCAGGTTTTGGAATATTTTTATTTAGTAAAGTCTTCCTTCTTTTTACTCTGTCATTTAGGTTAGTATTGTGGAGTAACTATAATGTTGTTGATCCATCCTCAGTTTTCTCCTATCACAGCCATTAAACTCCCCATTGGCATCATGGTGAAATCCCTGAGTGGTTTCCTTCCTCTCTGGCAACTGAGTTAGGAAGAATGCCTGTATATTTGTAGTGACTGGGTGTATTAAGCTAGCTATTTCATTTAACATGTTCAGGGAATGCTTGATGGATATTTTGATGTGCAACATGTCAAACATAGGATGTGGCTCTCTAGACATTGATTTACCTGAATGTTTGTGAATATTGGCCTAGGCTATATGATACATAATTTACCACCCAAGGAAGTGGGAACTCAAACACATAAGCTAAATATGATATCTCAATTACATACTCAGTTTGTAAAGTGGTGTTACTTCCTCAAAATTGACAGTGGAAAAATTGTTATGCTCACATAAACCTGAAACTCTACTATTGTTTAACAATAGTATCAGTAGTTGTTTTATAAACTGCCTTTTGCGCAATTACATTTCCAAATGTTACTCAACTGTCTGTAAGACTGTACTTATCAGAATTCTTTCTCCCTTCACTCCGTGTGCAAAATGGTGAGTGGAAGTGAGAGCCTGCAGTGAAACAGAGACAGGGCAGCTACTTTAATTTAATGCACATTACAGTTGACCAAACAATGGTTTTAGAACCAAAAAATCTGCAGGAACCCTGCGTAGTCTAATCACAGAAATTACTGATATAAGCAATATTGCTTCGGGAAGAGGAGGGTAACTCCGGTTTATCATCCCAGCTCCAGTTAGTGTTGTTGTCTATCAAATTGTGTAGGCCACCTTGATCTCTCCTTTCTCCCCTCTGGCAATGGCCTGATTCACACTGGCATACGCACGTGACGTGCAAAACACAGATGTGCACATGTGGTTGGATAGCTCTCTTACATGTGGTTGGATAGCTCTCTTACATGTGGTTGGATAGCTCTCTTACATGTGGTTGGATTGCTCTCTAACGTGGTTGGATAGCTCTCTTACATGTGGTTGGATAACTCTCTTACATGTGGTTGGATAGCTCTCTTACATGTGGTTGGATAGCTCTCTAACATGTGGTTGGATAGCTCTCTTACATGTGGTTGGATAGCTCTCTTACATGTGGTTGGATAGCTCTCTTACATGTGGTTGGATAGCTCTCTTACATGTGGTTGGATAGCTCTCTTACATGTGGTTGGATTGCTCTCTAACGTGGTTGGATAGCTCTCTTACATGTGGTTGGATAGCTTTCTTACATGAGGTTGGATTGCTCTCTAACGTGGTTGGATAGCTCTCTTACATGTGGTTGGATAGCTCTCTTACATGTGGTTGGATAGCTCTCTTACATGTGGTTGGATTGCTCTCTTACATGTGGTTGGATAGCTCTCTTACATGTGGTTGGATAGCTCTCTTACATGTGGTTGGATTGCTCTCTAACATGGTTGGATAGCTCTCTTACATGTGGTTGGATAGCTCTCTTACATGTGGTTGGATAGCTCTCTTACATGTGGTTGGATAGCTCTCTTACATGTGGTTGGATTGCTCTCTAACGTGGTTGGATAGCTCTCTTACATGTGGTTGGATAACTCTCTTACATGTGGTTGGATAGTTCTCTTACATGTGGTTGGATAGCTCTCTAACATGTGGTTGGATAGCTCTCTTACATGTGGTTGGATAGCTCTCTTACATGTGGTTGGATAGCTCTCTTACATGTGGTTGGATAGCTCTCTTACATGTGGTTGGATAGCTCTCTTACATGTGGTTGGATTGCTCTCTAACGTGGTTGGATAGCTCTCTTACATGTGGTTGGATAGCTTTCTTACATGAGGTTGGATTGCTCTCTAACGTGGTTGGATAGCTCTCTTACATGTGGTTGGATAGCTCTCTTACATGTGGTTGGATTGCTCTCTTACATGTGGTTGGATAGCTCTCTTACATGTGGTTGGATAGCTCTCTTACATGTGGTTGGATTGCTCTCTAACATGGTTGGATAGCTCTCTTACATGTGGTTGGATAGCTCTCTTACATGTGGTTGGATAGCTCTCTTACATGTGGTTGGATAGCTCTCTTACATGTGGTTGGATTGCTCTCTAACGTGGTTGGATAGCTCTCTTACATGTGGTTGGATAACTCTCTTACATGTGGTTGGATAGCTCTCTTACATGTGGTTGGATAGCTCTCTAACATGTGGTTGGATAGCTCTCTTACATGTGGTTGGATAGCTCTCTTACATGTGGTTGGATAGCTCTCTTACATGTGGTTGGATAGCTCTCTTACATGTGGTTGGATTGCTCTCTAACGTGGTTGGATAGCTCTCTTACATGTGGTTGGATAGCTTTCTTACATGAGGTTGGATTGCTCTCTAACGTGGTTGGATAGCTCTCTTACATGTGGTTGGATAGCTCTCTTACATGTGGTTGGATAGCTCTCTTACATGTGGTTGGATAGCTCTCTTACATGTGGTTGGATTGCTCTCTAACATGGTTGGATAGCTCTCTTACATGTGGTTGGATAGCTCTCTTACATGTGGTTGGATAGCTCTCTTACATGTGGTTGGATTGCTCTCTAACGTGGTTGGATAGCTCTCTTACATGTGGTTGGATAGCTCTCTTACATGTGGTTGGATAGCTCTCTAACATGTGGTTGCATAGCTCTCTTACATGTGGTTGGATAGCTCTCTTACATGTGGTTGGATAGCTCTCTTACATGTGGTTGGACTGCTCTCTAACGTGGTTGGATAGCTCTCTAACATCTTGAAAGTGTTCTTGAGTATTATTTGATGTAAAATATATCATTGTATGTGTGAGGTACAGAGATGAGATAGTCATTCAAAAATCATGTTAAACACTATTATTCCACAAAAAGTGAGGCCATGCACAACTTATTATGTGACATGTTAAGCAACTTTGTACTGAACTTATTTAGGTTTGCCATAACAAAGGTGTTGAAATGTCAACGAGTACGTTGACTCATTGACATTTCAGTTTTTAATTTTTCATTCATTTGTAAAATGTCTAGAAACATAATTCCACTTTGACATTATGTTGTACTGTGTGTAGGCCAGTAACACAAAATCTCAATTTAATCCATTTGAATTCAGGCTGTGGAAACCCTTTGAAAAATGTTTTTCATGCTACAAACTTCCCGCAAATTGGTGGGAAATTTGCTGCAAACTAAATAGTGTGCCAAACAATGTTGCCAAACGTTTGCAAAAGTTTACCAGAAGCTGTTTCTGACAAACACATACGTTTCAAGACCAGTAACCGTTGATGACCAATCAAGGGGATTAGAAACATATGTTGGAAAATGGAAACCAGGCTCTCTAGCAAGCTACAGTCCCTACCAAAGTCGTCCAATGAGTGTCTAACTTCTTAATTAAACTTCCTAATAAACATTATTTTATTAGTTAAATTATGCTTATTTTGCAATGTCATGTTTTATGGAATAGAGCGAAACCCATTTTATACCAGATTCTGTCAGCGCCAATGACTGACTGGCTAGCACTTAGCAAGCTATCATATTTTTGCACAATTCATGTGATAGGTTGCTAGCTAATTAATGATTTGCCAAAATACTTATATTTTTAGTTGACTACGTTGCTGTCTTTCAAAACCAATATGCATGTCAATATGCTAGTGTAAAGGTTCAGTAGGATTTTAGCTAGCACAGCTAGCAACAATATGAGTTGATTTGACATCAAAGCAAAACTTAACTTTTGCAGAATGATACCCTTCTCCAACCCATAGTGTTGGAAGAGGCTGCATAAATGCATTCATGATTTCTTATCCCAAATGGATGGTGGTTCGTGAGCAAGCTATATGATTACTGTGAGAATAGTTTAAAAAATGCATCAATGATAAGTGACTGAAGCTAAGACATTAGCCTACATTTACTGATAGATGAATCGATCATTCTACATGGTGGCACGTAGCCCTGCGGTTAAGAGCATTGGCCCAGTAACCAAAATGTTGCTGGATCTAAATTCCAGAGCTGACTATGTGACATATCTGTTGATGTGGTCTTGAGCAAGGCACTTAATCCTCATTGATCTGGATAAGAGCATCTGCTAAAATGTAAATCTAGCAACTATATCATGTTAAGCATCTACATTCCTAAAGAAAATTCCAAAAGTACTCATTACATTTTGAATGCTTAGCAGGACAGGACAATTTTCTAATTCACACACTTATCAAGAGAACATCCCTGGTCATCCCTACTGCCCCTGATCTGGCAGAATCACTAAACACCTGGTTCGTTTGTAAATTATGTCTGAGGGTTGGAGCATGCCCCTGGCTGTCAATACATACAAATAAAATATATAAATTATGCCATCTGATTTGCTTTATATAAGGAATTTGAAATGATCTATACTTTTACTTTTGATACTTAAGTATATTTTAGCAATTACATTTACTTTTGATATGAAATACTTTTATACTTCTCCCCCAGTAGTATTTTACGAGGTTACATTTTCTATTATTGGCTTCCAAGATCTCGTAGCAGTCAGACGTCATGTCGTGTCGTGTCCCTTGTATATATTAGTTGTTTTTAAAACCATTTTTCTAAACCTCAACATCTAAATACTCTCCTGCAACCCACCTCACCCAATGTAGCGCGTGGATCTGCTCTTTTTCTAAAGTATTTATATTTACTTCGGATCCGGAACCCCTCAACTGAAGCTAGCCAGCTAACAGTCAGCAAACCATTGCTAGCGGTCATCAGCTAACCTTTAGCTCGGAAAGCTCTCGCCAGTTCGAGCAACACAACTCCAACCAGAGCATAACGGACCTATTCTTTTCATCCCCGGATTCCCACCGCAAACAGAACTTTTTAATCTGGATCTTCACAACGAGCTAACTAGCTAACCGCAACCCCGGATGACTACTCCTGGCTAGCGTTTCCACCCACTTAGCTGGAAGCTAGCCCCGGCTAGAACCACTGTGCTACCACCGAAGCATACTCCTGGGCTACAATACCCGGACCCACGACTGGTCTATCGATGTCACCGCATGAAGAGTCATAAACAGACTCAACCCCGATCGCGACGTCCCCCAATGGCTAACTTTATAGCCCTTGCTATCTGCTTGCTTGCTAATTCGGCCTGCTAATTGCTAGCTTGTTTAGCCCCGGCCTACTAACTGTTAGGTTGTTAGCACAGGCCTGCTAACTGTCTGAATCGCCGTGTTCCCAACCAGCCCATCCACTCACTGGACCCATATTTACTTTCAATCTCTTTTCGATTTTTAATTCGATTATACCTTCCGGTAACCTGCCTCACCCAATGTGATATGGAATCAGAACACATTCAAGAACCTCCAGAAGCCAACCAGCTAACTAGCTACGAGCTATATAGTCATTGTTAGCCACTGCTAGCGGCTTTTACCTTCTGCACAGCCAGCCAGTTTTTTTAGCCTGGATAATACTCGCCAGTCTAGCTTCCCTGTCCCATCCACCGCTGCCCCCTGGACACCGTGATCACTTGGCTACATAGCTGATGCCTGCTGGACTGTCCATTCATCACAGTACTCCATTCTGTTTGTTTATGTTTTATCTGTCGGCCCCAGCCGCACTCAGGCTCTGTGTGTAGTAAATCCGACCCTCCCTGCCTAGTCAACGCCATTTTACCTGCTGTTGTTGTGCTAGCTGATTAGCTGTTGTTGTCTCACCTACTGGTTTAGCTAGCTCTCCCAATCAACACCTGTGATTACTGTATGCCTCGCTGTATGTCTCTCTCAAATGTCAATAGGCCTTGTATACTGTTGTTCAGGTTAGTTATCATTGTTTTAGCTTACAATGGAGCCCCTAGTTCCACTCTTCATACCCCTGATACCTCCTTTGTCCCACCTCCCACACATGCTGTGACCTCACCCATTAGAACCAGCATGTCCAGAGATACAACCTCTCTTATCATCACCCAGTGCCTGGGCTTATCTCCGCTGTACCCGCAACCCACCATACCCCTGTCTGCGTATTATGCCCTGAATATATTCTACCATGCCCAGAAATCTGCTGCTTTTATTCTTTGTCCCCAACGCTCCAGGCGACCAGTTTTGATAGCCTTTAGCCGCACCCTCATACTACTCCTCCTCTGTTCTGCGGGTGATGTGGAGGTAAACCCAGGCCCTGCATGTCCCCATTCACCCTCATTTGTTGACTTCTGTGATCGAAAAAGCCTTGGTTTCATCATGTCAACATCAGAAGCCTCCTCCCTAAGTTTGTTTTACTCACTGCTTGAGCACACTCTGCTCACCCTGATGTCCTTCCCGTGTCTGAATCCTGGCTTCAGGAAGGCCACCAAAAATTCTGAGATTTCCATACCCAACTATAACATTTTCCGTCAAGATAGAACTGCCAAAGGGGGAGGAGTTGCAGTCTACTGCAGAGATAGCCTGCAAAGTAATGTCATACTTTCCAGGTCCATACCCAAACAGTTCGAACTACTAATTTTAAAAATTACTCTTTCCAGAAATAAGTCTCTCACTGTTGCTGCCTGCTACCGACGCCCCTCAGCTCCCAGCTGTGCCCTGGATACCATTTGTGAATTGATTGCCACCCATCTAGCTTCAGAGTTTGTTCTGTTAGGTGACCTAAATTGGGATATGCTTAACACCCCGGCAGTCCTACAATCTAAGCTAGATGCCCTCAATCTCACACAAATCATCAAGGAACCCACCAGGTACAACCCTAAATCTGTAAACAAGGGCACCCTTATAGACGTCATCCTGACCAACTGGCCCTACAAATACACCTCCGCTGTCTTCAATCAGGATCTCAGCGATCACTGCCTCATTGCCTGTATCCGCTACGGACCCGCAGTCAAACGACCACCACTCATCACTGTCAAACGCTCCCTAAAACACTTCTGTGAGCAGGCCTTTCTAATCGACCTGGCCCGGGGTATCCTGGAAGGACATTGACCTCATCCCGTCAGTTGAGGATGCCTGGTCAATCTTTAAAAGTAATTTCCTCACCATTTTAGATAAGCATGCTCCATTCAAAAAATACAGAACTAAGAACAGATATAGCCCTTGGTTCACTCCAGACCTGACTGCCCTCGACCAGCACAAAAACATCCTGTGGCGGACTGCTATAGCATCGAATAGTCCCCGCGATATGCAACTGTTCAGGGAAGTCAGGAAACAATACACGCAGTCAGTCAGGAAAGCAAAGACCAGCTTCTTCAGGCAGAAATTTGCATTCTGTCGCTCTAACTCCAAAAAGTTCTGGGACACTGAAGTCCATGGAGAACAAGAGCACCTCCTCCCAGCTGCCCACTGCACTGAGGCTAGGTAACACGGTCACCACCAATAAATCCATGATTATCGAAAACTTCAACAAGCATTTCTCAACGGCTGGCCATGCCTTCCTCCTGGCTACTCCAACCTCGGCCAACAGCTCCGCCCCCTCCCCCCCGCAGCTACTCGCCTAAGCCTCTCCAGGTTCTCCTGTACCCTAATCCAGATAGCAGATGTTCTGAAAGAGCTGCAAAACCTGGATCCGTACAAATCAGCTGGGCTTGACAATCTGGACCCTCTATTTCTGAAACTATCCACCGCCATTGTCGCAACCCCTATTACCAGCCTGTTCAACCTCTCTTTCATATCGTCTGAGATCCCCAAGGATTGGAAAGCTGCTGCAGTCATCCCCTCTTCAAACGGGGAGACACCCTGGACCCAAACTGTTACAGACCTATATCCATCCTGCCCTGCCTATCTAAGGTCTTTGAAAGCCAAGTCAACAAACAGGTCACTGACCATCTCGAATCCCACCGTACCTTCTCCGCTGTGCAATCTGGTTTCTGAGCCGGTCACGGGTGCACCGCAGCCACGCTCAAAGTACTAAACGATATCATAACCGCCATCGATAAAAGACAGTACTGTGCCTTGCCAAGACTTTCGACTCTGTCAATCACCATATTCTTATCGGCAGACTCAGTAGCCTCGGTTTTTCTGATGACTGCCTTGCCTGGTTAACCAACTACTTTGCAGACAGAGTTAAGTGTGTCAAATCGGAGGGCCTGCTGTCCGGTCCTCTGGCAGTCTGTATGGGGGTGCCACAGGGTTAAATTCTCAGGCCAACTCTTTTCTCTGTATATATCAATGATGTTGCTCTTGCTGCGGGCGATTCCCTGATCCACCTCTACGCAGACGACACCATTCTGTATACTTCCGGCCCGTCCTTGGACACTGTGCTATCTAACCTCCAAACGAGCTTAAATGCCATACAACACTCCTTCCGTGGCCTCCAACTGCTCTTAAACGCTAGTAAAACCAAATGCATGCTTTTCAACCGTTCGCTGCCTGCCCGACTAGCATCACCACCCTGGATGGTTCCGACCTAGAATATGTGGACATCTATGAGTACCTCGGTGTCTGGCTAGACTGTAAAATCTCCTTCCAGACTCATATCAAACATACATATCTAAAATCAAATCTAGAATCGGCTTTCTATTCCGCAACGAAGACTCCTTCACTCACGCCGCCAAACTTACCCTAGTAAAACTGACTATCCTACCGATCCTCGACTTCGGCCGATGTCATCTACAAAATAGCTTCCAACACTCTACTCAGCAAACTGGATGCAGTTTATCACAGTGCCATCCGTTTTGTTACTAAAGCACCTTATACCACCCACCACTGCGACCTGTATGCTTTAGTCGGCTGGCCCTCGCTACATATTCGTCGCCAGACCCACTGCCTCCAGGTCATCTACAACTCCATGCTAGGTAAAGCTCCGCCTTATCTCAGTTCACTGGTCACAATGGCAACACCCATCCGTAGCACGCGCTCCAGCAGGTGTACCTCACTGATCATCCCTAAAGCCAACACCTCATTTGGCCGCCTTTCGTTCCAGTTCCAGACTTTTATCTCTTTTTTTTCCAGACTTTTATCTCCCTCACCAACTTCAAACATCTGCTATCTGAGCAGCTAACCGATCGCTGCAGCTGTACATAGTCTATCGGTAAATGGCCCACCCAATTTTACCGACCTCATCCCCATACTGTTTTTATTTATTTACTTTTCTGCTTTTTTGCACACCAATATCTCTCAAAAATAAATCTGATCATTCTGGATCCTATTTTGCACATTGGACATCAAAATGTCAATCATGCCTTTCGTGGATATGTTAGATTACATAGCTTACTTTTTGAATTATAGACTACCATCTCAGTTGTCTTAAAAGCCTTTTGATATAGCCAATTACTTCAATTAATATTTCATTGGCAAAGTAGGTAAACAACAGACTGTGAGCCATCATATGAATGGATAAAATATATAACAATGAAAGGAAAGCATTTTCATTTAGAATTGTGTAAAGTTAGTGTGGGTGAGGTGTAAAAGCATTGTTATCCATCAGTAATGACAAACCACCTGGTATTGACAACTTAGATGGAAAGGATTGTAAAGGACTACAGTACCAGTCAAAGTTTGGACACACCTACTCATTCAAGGGTTTTTCTTAATTTTTTACTATTTTTTACATTGTAAAGTAATAGTAAAGGGTTGTGATGCTAGTAAAGTAATAGTGAAGACATAAAAACTATAAAATAACACATATGGAATCATGTTGTAACCATAAGCATTAACCAAATCAAATATATATTATTTTTGAGATTCTTCACAGTAGCCACCCTTTGCCTTGTAGACTGCTATGCACACCAGCTTCATGAGGAATGCTTTGCCAAGTCTTGAAGGAGTTCCCACATATGCTGAGCACTTGTTGGCTGCTTTTCCTTCACTCTGCTGTCCATCTCATCCCAAACCATCTCAATTGGGTTGAGGTCATGTGATTGTGGAGGCCAGGTCATCAGATTTTTTCTATTTATTTTTATTTTACTTGTATTTAACTAGGCAAGTCAGTTAAGAACAAATTCTTATTTACAATGATGGCCTACACCGGCCAAACCTGGGCCAATTGCCCAATCACGGCTGGTTGTGATACAGCCTGGATTCAAACCACTTAGGTGCAGCACTCCATCATCCTTCTTGGTCAAATAACAATTACACAGGGGTGGTGTATCGCTACAGAATGCTGTGGTAGCCATGCTCGTTAAGTGTGCCTTGATTTCTAAATACACTGCTCAAAAAAATGAAGGGAACACTAAAATAACACATCCTAGATCTGAATTAATGAAATATTCTTATTAAATGCCCTTTTCTTTACATAGTTGAATGTGCTGCCAACAAAATCACACAAAAAGTATCAATGGAAATGAAATTTATCAATCCATGGAGGTCTGGATTTGGAGTCACACTCAAAATTAAAGTGGAAAACCACAATATAGGCTGATCCAACGTTGATGTAATGACCTTAAAACAAGTCAAAATGAGGCTCAGTAGTGTGTGTGGCCTCCACGTGCCTGAATGACCTCCCTACAACGCCTGGGCATGCTCCTGATGAGGTGGCGGATGGTCTCCTGAGGGATCTCCTCCCAGACCTGGATTAAAGCATCCGCCAACTCCTGGACAGTCTGTGGTACAACGTGGCGTTGGTGGATGGAGCGAGTCATGATGTCCCAAATGTGCTCAATTGGATTCAGGTCTGGGGAACGGGCTTGCCAGTCCATAGCATCAATGCCTTCCTCTTGCAGGAACAGCTGACACACACCAGCCACATGAGGTCTAGTATTGTCTTGCATTAGGAGGAACCCAGGGCCAACTGCACCAGCATATGGTCTCACAAGGGGTCTGAGGATCTCATCTCGGTACCTAATGGCAGTCAGGCTACCTCTGGCGAGTACATGGGTGGCTGTGCGGCCCCCCCAAAGAAATGCCACCCCACACCATGACGGACCCACCACCAAACCGGTCATGCTGGAGGATGTTGCCGGCAGCAGAACGTTCTCCAAGGCGTCTCCAGACTCTGTCACGTCTGTCACATGTGCTCAGTGTGAACCTGCTTTCATCTGTGAAGAGCACAGGGCGCCAGTGGCGAATTTGCCAATCTTGGTGTTCTCTGGCAAATGCCAAACGTCCTGCACGGTGTTGGGCTGTAAGCACAACCCCCACCTGTGGACGTTGGGCCCTCATACCACCCTCATGGAGTCTGTTTCTGACCGTTTAAGCAGACACATGTACATTTGTGGCCTGCTGGAGGTCTTTTTGCAGGGCTCTGGCAGTGCTCCTCCTGCTCCTCCTTGCACAAAGGCGGAGGTAGCGGTCCTGCTGCTGGGTTGTTGCCCTCCTACGGCCTCCTCCATGTCTCCTGATGTATTGGCCTGTCTGCTGGTAGTGCCTCCGTGCTCTGGACACTACACTGACAGACGCAGCAAACCTTCTTGCCACAGCTCGCATTGATGTGCCATCCTGGATGAGCTGCACTACCTGAGCCACTTGTGTGGGTTGTAGACTCCGTCTCATGCTACCACTAGAGTGAAGCACTGCCAGCATTCAAAAGTGACCAAAACATCAGCCAGGAAGCATAGGAACAGAGAAGTGGTCTGTGGTCACCACCTGCAGAACCACTCCTTTATTGTGGGTGTCTTGCTAATTGCCTATAATTTCCAACTGTTGTCTATCCCATTTGCACAACAGCATGTGCAATGTATTGTCAATCAGTGTTGCTTCCTAAGTGGACAGTTTGATTTCACAGAAGTGTGATTGACTTGGAGTTACATTGTGTTGTTTAAGTGTTCCCTTTATTTTTTGAGCAGGGTACATCACAGACAGTGTCACCAGTAAAGCACCACCACACCTCCTTCTCCATGGGAACCACACATGTGGAGGTCATCCGTTCACCTACTCTGCATCTCACAAAGACAAGGCTGTTGGAACCAAAAATCTCAAATTTGGAATCATCAGACCCCCAAGGGACAGATTTATGTCTCATGTCCATTACTCATATTTCTTGTTCCAAGCAAGTCTCTTCTTCTTATTGGTCCTTTAGTAATTTCAAGACCTCAAACCTGTAGGGAAGCCAGTCATTCCGCTAACCAAGAATGGTAAAGCACCGTTTACTGGGTCTAACAGCCAACCAATCAGCTTTCTACAGACTTTTACCAAACTTTTGGAAAACGCGTTTGACCGGATACAATGCTATTTCTCTGTAAACATATCAACAACATACTTTCAGCATGCTAGGTTTGCTAGCTAGTTCTAAAATAGTTGCTTATACTGTTGACGTTAGCTATGCTAGTAACTTGCAAACTACTTTCATTCTCCCTCCTCGTTCTCTTCCTTTGCATGGTCACACGTCCGTACTCTTGTCCCCCGAGCTGCCATGCTGACTGCACTGGATTTATCCTAGAAAAACTTTAGCTAGCTGATTGTTACTAGTCTAGCAGTTTACATTTAGCCAAGCTCAGACATTAAACATATTTCAATAATGTAGCTAAGCTCCTAACACTAACTTACCTTATCTATTGTTTTATTGTAGACACTGTCTTGTCCTCATGCAGTGGCAGTGGTGACTGTAACTGTGCCGAGTATGAGGAGAAAGTAAGAAAAATTGTCACCGAAAAGCTGCAGATTGATCATAGAAAGATTGAGTTGGAGTGCAAGATGGCAAGAACAAGATGACTGTTCTGGAGAGAGCCAAGAACTAGAGAAGAACCAATGCCTTCCTTAACGAGGACAACTCGGAAGCTGTGCGCCAAATGGGAATGAACTTATACCAGCCATGAAAGCTGCCAGAGAGCGTGAGGACATTGCATACATCCGCTACTACAGGCTTATTGTCTATGCTCCCTCCCAAAAGACTGGGAGGAGTGAGAAACACATACACCAACTGAAACTCAAAAGTGCCTTATTGTCTGACTCTATCAGCAATGAACAATGTTCTTGTCACGCTTTGTGTTTTTATGATTTTTTATATTAAGTCTATACTCAATAAGCTACCCAGGAAAGGGCTAAAAATAGCCCATAATGATATACAGTGCCTTCGGACAGTAGTCAGACTCACATTTTGTTATGTTATAGCCTTATTCTAAAATGGATCAAATTAAAACAAATCCTCAGCAATCTACACAGAATACCACATAATGACAAAGCGAAAACAGGTTGTCAGAAATGTTTGCACATTTATAAAAAAAATAGAAAACAGAAATATCTTATTTACATAGGTATTCAGACCCTTTGCTATGAGACTCAAAATTGAGCTCAGGTGATTCCTGTTTCCATTGATCATCCTTGAAATGTTTCTAGAACTTGATTGGACATGATTTGGAAAGGCACCCACCTGCCTATATAAGGTCCCACAGTTGACAATGCATGTCAGAGCAAAAACCCAACCGTGAGGTTGAAGGATTTGTCCGTAGAGCTCCGAGTCAGGATTTAGTCGAGGCAAAATTTCTGCAGCATTGAATGTCCCCAAAAACACAGTGGTCTCATCATCCTTAAATGGAAGAAGTTTGGAATCACCAACACTCTTCCTAGAGTAATCGGGGGGGAAGGGCCTTGGTCAGGGAGGTGACAAAGATCCCAATAGTCACTCTGACAGAGCTACAGAGTTCCTATGTTGAGATGGGAGAACCTTCCAGAAGGACAACCATCTCTGCAGCACTCCACCAATCAGGCCTTTATGGTGGAGTGGCCAAGCGGAAGCCACTCATCAGTAAAAGGCACATGACAGCCCACTGGGAGTTTGCCAAAAGGTACATAAAGGACCATGAGAAACAAGATATTCTGGTCTGATGAAACCAATTATTTGGCATGATTGCCATGCATCACATCTGGAGGAAACCTGGCACCTGCTGTGGTGTTGTTTGTCAGTGGCAGTGACTGGGAGACTAGTCAGGATTGAGGGAAAGATGAACAGAGCCAAGTACAGAGAGATCCTTGATGAAAATCTGCTCCAGAGCTCTCAGGACTTCAGACTGGGGCGAAGGTTTACCTTCCAACAGGACAATGACCCTAAGCCATCAGCCAAGACAACACAGAAGTGGCTTTGGGACAAGTCTCTGAATGTCCTTGAGTGGCCCAGGCAGAGCCCGGACTTGAACCTGATCGAACATCTCTGGATAGAAATTAAAATGTCTGTGCAGCGACGCTCCCTATTCAACCTAACAGAGCTTGAGAGGATCTGCAGAAAAGAATGCAAGAAATTCCCCAAATACAGTTGTGCCAAGCTTGTAGCATCATACCCAAGAAGAATCAAGGCTGTAATCGCTGCCAAAGGTACTTTAACAAAGTACTGAGTAAAGGGTCTGAATACTTATGTAAATGTATTATTTCTGTTTTTTTATGTGTATGAAATTTGCAAACATTTCTATAAACCTGTTTTTGGAGAAGAAAAAAAACAATTGAATACATTTTTTTTTTCATTTTAGAATAAGGCTGTGGTAGCCAAAATGTGAAAAAGTCAAGGGGTCTGAATACTTTCCGAAAGCACTGTATGCTTGCGTTATTTGACCATGTAGAGGAAAATGTTTTATCTAAGAATATGAATTAAATTCTGTTCCAAACCAATAAATAGAATATAAATTACATTTATGAATTTAATTATTCAATTTGTATATTACAAATTCAAAAATATTGCATTCAAATGCAATATCTGAATACAAATTTTACATTTTTTAATTCAAATACAGTTTCTGTTGGCACTCCAAACATAACATCAGACTTCTAAGATATCAGAGAGCGTCACTCAGAAAAGAGCGTCACTCAAAAGTTTCATTCTCAAAAACCAGAACACCATTATTGAAGATAATTGAATTTCTGAGCGATATGACTGGTCTCTGTTTTTGCATCAATCTGCTGTGCTAAGAGCATATTTTGGAGATCAATTGGATAAGGTCAGGCCGTGGAGGTCTGTGGAGTTGCAAGTCAAATTATTTAAAAAAGGACAAAGTCAGAGTCCTTTAGAAGACAAAGTCAGAAGACATCTAAAATACAGAAAAGAGAGCAGGAAATAAGATAAGTATCATGGCTTCAGCATTAGACTAGAACTAGCATGAAATGTCAAGAGCCCTATTGCTGTGGGCGGCATATAATTGATGATGTATGACATTTACGGATGCAACAGACAGAGATCTCATGCCTTGTTCAGTCTCAAATCAATGCCGCACCATGAATGCAGATGCGTTCAGATGCCTTCCCAACTTGTCATAACAGAAAATCATGCAACACGGAAGCTTGAATAATGTAGACTTAAATCTAGTTTTAGATTTATGGGATGGCAAAAATGGCTGAGGCTGACTTGGTGTGAGGCACAGACGTTAAAATTAAAATTCCAAGGTTGGGTCTGATATACAAGCTAATTGTTGGGTTTTGGGTATATTATAACTTGAATGATGTTGCACTGTGGCATCTAGGGGATGTGAATCAAAACTAATGGAATTCATGATTTAAAAAAATATATAGACGGATCTAATGTGGGGCTGGGATAGGATAAAGGATTGATACAGTATGAGTGTTAATAATCTGTCTAGGTTGTCTACTGGAGTAGGCCTGTACAAATCTATAACAATTGGTGTCACTATCTTTTCGACACCATTTAAACCATGAATCTCATTAAAAATGTTCCAATACACATCGGCAAATGGGTTAGGTGTTGGTCAACAGGGTCTGTTGACTCTGCTAGCGCACGGTTGGCAAGTTAACACGGAGTTAAACATATTGATAGCCGAAGTTCATCAGCAGTGTCACGAACGTTGGTTGTATTTTTTTATTTTTTTATTTCAACTTTATTTAACCAGGTAGGTTAACTGAGAACAAGTTCTCATTTACAACTGTGACCTGGCCAAGATAAAGCACAGCAGTGTGAACAGACAACACAGAGTTACTGTCATGCAGGTGAAAGAGGACCCAAAAGCGACTTAACAGAAACAGAGTTTATTTAAGTCCAAACAGGGAATAACAGAAATCCTCTAGTCTGTAGAGGGGAAATAACTGGAGAAGCGGCCACAGACTGCAGGTCGCTTCGGGTAGGCGCAGGCCGTAGTTGACAGAGACACCTGCTCACACGCAGCATCTGATGAAGGCAAAAAACACGACAGGACAGGGCGATACACAATCACAGCAAAAACACGACAGGACAGGGCGAAACGCAATCACAGCATGGTGAATACTAAACAAGGAACCGACGGGACAGGAACGGAACACAAAGGAATAAATAGGGACTCTAATCAGGGGAAAGGATCGGGAACAGGTGTGGGAAGACTAAATGATGATTAGGGGAATAGGAACAGCTGGGAGCAGGAACGGAACGATAGAGAGAAGAGAGAGCGAGAGAGTGAGAGAGGGAGGGGGAGAGAGAGGGATAGAAGGAGGGAAAGAACCAAATAAGACCAGCAGAGGGAAACGAATAGAATGGGGAGCACAGGGACAAGACATGATAATAAATGACAAACATGACAGTTACACATGGAGTAAACAATTAACAAGTCAACGCCACGCCACTTGGTAGGAGCGACCTGTCAGGTAGGATGCAATCCAAGCGTGGGCCGCGCCGGAGATGCCCAACTCGGAGAGGGTGGAGAGGAGGATCTGATGGTTCACAGTATCGAAGGCAGCCGATAGGTCTAGAAGGATGTGAGCAGAGGAGAGAGAGTTAGCTTTAGCAGTGTGGAGTGCCTCCGTGATACAGAGAAGAGCAGTCTCAGTTGAATGACTAGTCTTGAAACCTGACTGATTTGGATCAAGAAGGTCATTCAGAGAGAGATAGCGGGAGAGCTGGCCAAGGACGGCACGTTCAAGAGTTTGAGAGAAAAGAAAGAATGGATACTGGTCTGTAGTTGTTGACATCGGAGGGATCGAGTGTAGGTTTTTTCAGAAGGGGTGCAACTCTCGCTCTCTTGAAGACGGAAGGGACGTAGCCAGCGGTCAGGGATGAGTTGATGAGCGAGGTGAGGTAAGGGAGAAGGTCTCCGGAAATGGTCTGGAGAAGAGAGGAGGGGATAGGGTCAAGCGGTGGTTCGGGTGGTTGTTGTCCTTGATGATCTGTGTGGCCTTCCTGTAACATCGGGTAGTGTAGGTGTCCTGGAGGGCAGGTAGTTTGCCACCCGTGATGCGTTGTGCAGATCTCACTACCCTCTGGAGAGCCTTACGGTTGTGGGCGGAGCAGTTGCCGTACCAGGCGGTGATACAGCCCGCCAGGATGCTCTCGATTGTGCATCTGTAGAAGTTTGTGAGTGCTTTTGGTGACAAGCCGAATTTCTTCAGCCTCCTGAGGTTGAAGAGGCGCTGCTGCGCCATCTTCACAATGCTCTCTGTGTGGGTGGACCAATTCAGTTTTGTTGACGTTGAGTGTGAGGTTATTTTCCTGACACCACACTCCGAGGGCCCTCACCTCCTCCCTGTAGGCCGTCTCGTCGTTGTTGGTAATCAAGCCTACCACTGTTGTGTCGTCCGCAAACCTGATGATTGAGTTGGATGCGTGCGTGGCCACGCAGTCGTGTGTGAACAGGGAGTACAGGAGAGGGCTCAGGACGCACCCTTGTGGGGCCCCATTGTTGAGGATCAGCGGGGTGGAGATGTTGTTGCCTACCCTCACCACCTGCGGGTGGCCCGTCAGGAAGTCCAGTACCCAGTTGCACAGGGCGGGGTCGAGACCCAGGGTCTCAAGCTTGATGACGAGCTTGGAGGGTACTATGGTGTTAAATGCCGAGCTGTAGTCGATGAACAGCATTCTTACATAGGTATTCATTCCTCTTGTCCAGATGGGTTAGGCCAGTGTGCAGTGTGGTTGAGATTGCATCGTCTGTGGACCTATTTGGACGGTAAGCAAATTGGAGTGGGTCTAGGGTGTCAGGTAGGGTGGAGGTGATATGGTCCTTGACTAGTCTCTCAAAGCACTTCATGAAGACGGAAGTGAGTGCTATGGGACGGTAGTCGTTTAGCTCAGTTACCTTAACGTGAAGCCAATGTAGTGCTCCCATGCAACTTCACATAGACAAGACACCACAAAAACCCAGTGGGAAAAGGCTGCCTAACTATGATCCCCAATCAGAGGCAACCATAGACAGCTGCCTCTGATTGGGAACCATACCAGGCCAACATAGAAATGAATAAACTAGACTACCCACCCTAGTCACCACCTGACCTAACCAAAATAGAGAATAAAAAGGATCTCTAAGGTCAGGGCGTGACAAGTAAAGTCAATATAATAACTGGCTTATGGAAGCACTTCTCTAAATGAGAAGTATATTATGTTTTTACAAAATCTATATACGCTTTCTGTATTTTTCTTCCCTAATGCTATAGGCCTGTATGTGTAAAACAAACAAAGTGATAGAGCAATGGCCCTAGTGTTAAAAATACAAAAAGAAACAAAGCAAAGAAAGGACAAAATATGTTATTTTGATAAATCTGCTGTCAGGATGAAATGGATGCGTCATGTATCTACAGTGCCTTCAGTAAGTATTCACACCCCATCACTTCCTACATTTTTTGTTGTGTTACAGCCTGAATTTAAAATGGACCTCATTTAGATTTGTTTGTCACTGGCCTAAACAAAACACACCATAATGTCAACGTGGAATGATGTATTTTGAAATTTTTACAAATGAATAAAAGATGAAAAGCTGAAATGTCTTGAGTCAATAAGTATTCAACCCATTTGTTATGACATGCCTAAATAAGTTCATGAGTAAACATTTCCGTTCAAATCAAATCATGTTTTATTGGTCACATACACATATTTATCAGATAATATATAATAATTATCAGATGTTATTGCGGGTGTAGCGAAATGCTTGTGTTCTTAGCTCCAACAGTGCAGTAGTATCTATAAAATCATAACAATACACACAAATCTAAAAGCAAAAGAATGACATTAAGAAATATGTAAACGTTAGGACAAGAAATCTCGGAGTGGCATTGACTAAAATACAATAGAATAGAATACAGGATCAATATGAGATGAGGAAAGCAGTATGTTAAAACCTCTAGTAACTCCCCATCCCGGGTCCGGGAGCGTAATCATCGACTGACACATATTAGCATAACGCAACAGACATAAATATTCTTAGAAAATATTCCTATTCATGAAAATCACAAGTGAAATATATTGAGACACAGCTTAGCCTTTTGTTAATCATCCTGTCATTTCATAATTTCAAAATATGCTTTACAGCCAAAGCTAGACAAGCATTTGTGTAAGTTTATCGATAGCCTAGCATAGCATTTTGTCCAGCTAGCAGCAGGTAACTTGGTTACGGAAATCAGAAAAGCAATCAAATTAAATCGTTTACCTTTGATGAGCTTCGGATATTTTCACTCACGAGACTTCCAGTTAGACAGCCAATGTTCCTTTTTTCCAAAAATATTATTTTTGGAGGCGAAATAGCTCCGTTTGTTCTTCACGTTTGGCTGAGAAATCGCCCGGAAATTCCAGTCACAAACTCAGATTATTTTTCCAAATTGGCTCCATAATATCAACAGAAACATGGCAAACGTTGTTTATAATCAATCCTCAAGGTGTTTTTCAAATATCTATTCAATAATATATGCACCGGGACAATTGTTTTTTCAGTAGGACCGATTGGAATAATGGCTACCTCTGTATTTTAGCGAGAATCACTCTGAGAGCCATCAGGTGACCACTTGCGCAATTGTAGCCGCTTACGGGTATTCTTCAACATAAATGCGTAAAACTACGTCACAATGCTGTAGACACCTTGGGGAATAACGGAGAAAAAGTAATCTGGTTGATAGCCCGTTCACTGCTCAATAGGGACGCATTGGAACGCAGAGCTTTCAAAAGATGAGTCACTTCCGGATTGGATTTTTCTCAGGCTTTCGCCTGCAATCAGTTCTGTTATACTCACAGACAATATTTTTACAGTTTTGGAATCTTTAGAGTATTTCCTATCCTAAACTGTCAATTATATGCATATTCTAGCATCTTGTCCTGACAAAATATCCCGTTTACTGCCCCCTAGTCACAAAAGTTTTTTTAACATCATTTTTTAACATCATTAAAGTGACTAGTGTTCCATTAATAAAGTGCCCAGTGATTTCATCTCCAAGTACAGTTGAAGGTTACAAACACTTAGGTTGGAGTCATTTTCAACCACACCACAAATATCTTGTTAACAAACTATAGTTTTGGCATGTCGGTTAGGACATCTACTTTGTGCATGACACTTTTTCCAACAATTGTTTACAGACAGATTATTTAACTTATAATTCACTTTATCACAATACCAGTAGGTCAAATGTTTACATACAGTAAGTTGACTGTGCCTTTAAACAGCTTGCAAAACTCCCGAAAATGATGTCATGGATTTAGAAGCTTTGATAGGCTAACTGACATCATTTGAGGCAATTGGAGGTGTACCTGTGGATGTATTTCATGGCCTACCTTCAAACTCAGTGCCTCTTTGCTTGATATCATGGGAAAATCTAAAGAAATCAGCCAAGACCTCAGTAAAAAAAATTGTAGACCTCCACAAGTCTGGTTCGGCAATTTCCATAAGCCTGAAGGTACCACGTTCATCTGTACAAACAATAGTTTGTATAAACACCACGGAACACGCAGCCGTCATACTGATCAGCAAGGAGACGCGTTCTCCTAGAGATGAACATACTTTGGTGCGAAAAGTGCAAATCAATCCCAGAACAACATCAAAGGACCTTGTGAAGATGCTGGAGGAAAAGTATCAATATCCACAGTAAAATTAGTCTTCAATTGACATAACCTGAAAGGCGGCTCAGCAAGAAGGAAGCCACAGCTCCAAAACCGCCATAAAAATGCCACACTCCAGTTTGCAACTGCACATGGAGACAACGATCATACTTTTTGGGGAAATGTCCTCTGGTCTGATGAAACAAAAATAGAACTGTTTGGCCATGATGACATTGTTATGTTTGAAGGAAAAAGGGGGAGGCTTGCAAGCCGAAGAACACCATCCCAACCGTGAAGCATGAGGGTGGCAGCATCATATTGCTTTGCTGCAAGAGGGACTGGTGCACTTCACAAAATAGATGGCTTCATGAGATAGGAAAATTGAAGCAACATATTGAAGCAACATCTCAAGAAATCAGTCAGGAAATTAAAGCTTGGTCACAAATGGGTCTTCCAAATTACCAATGACCCCAAGCATACTTCCAAAGTTGTCGCAAAACGGCTTAAGGACAACAAAGTCAAGGTATTGGAGTGGCAATGCTACCAAATACTAATTAAGTGTATGTAAACCTCTGAACGACTGAGAATGTGATGAAAGAAATAAAAGCTGAGGTAAATCATTCTCTCAACTATTATTCTGACATTTCACATTCTTAAAATAAAGTGTTGATCCTAATTGACCTAAGACAGGGAATTTTTACTAGGATTAAATGTCAGGAATTGTGAAAAACTGAGTTTAAATGTATTTGGCTAAGGTTTATGTAAACTTCTGACTTCAACGGTTTATAGGGCAGCAGCCTCTAAGGTGCAGGATTGAGTAACTGGGTGGTAGCCGGCTAGGGATGGCTATTTAACATGATATGACATTGCATTATGGAGGATAGTGGGTAGAACACGCAGTGGCTTGGGTGGTTGATGTCCTTGATAATCCTTTTGGTCTTCCTGTGACATCCAGTGATGTAGCTGTCCTGTAAGGCAGGCATGGGTAGGATGGTCATCTGAATCATGGTTAGTTTGGCAGCTGGGGTGAAAGAGGAGCGATTACGATAGTAAAAACCAAGTCTAGATTTAACCAAGCCTGCAGCGTTGATATGTGCTGAGAGAAGGACAATGTACTGTCTAGCCATACTCCCAAGTACTAGTATGAGATGTTCAGAACAAGGTTAAGGGCAGAGAAAGCTTATTGGACACTAAGAAAGCTTTGTTGTAGAGCGTTTAACACAAAATCCAGGGAGGAGCCAGCTGAGTATAAGACTGTATCAATCATCTGCATAGAAATGGATGAGAGAGCTTCCTACTGCCTGAGCTATGTTGTTGATGTAAATTGAGAAGAGGGTGGGGTCTAGGATCGAGCCTTGGGGTACACCCTTGGTGACAGGCAGTGGCTGAGATAGCAGATGTTCTGACTTTATACACTAATAATGATTTTTGAATGACTACCTTTTGAATGTTATAACCTCCACCCGGCACAGCCAGAAGAGGACTGGCCAGCCCACATAGCCTGGTTCCTCTCTAGATTTCTTCCTAGGTTTTGGCCTTTCTAGGGAGTTTTTCCGAGCCACCGTGCTTCTACACCTGCATTGCTTGCTGTCTTTTAGGCTGGGTTTCTGTACAGCACTTTGAGATATCAGCTGATGTACGAAGGGCTATATAAATACATTTGATTTGATTTGACACCTCATTTCTCTACCCACACGTACAATTATCTATAAGGTCCCTCAGTTGAGCAGTGCACATCAAACACAGATTTGGCCGCAAAGACCAGGGAGTTTTTCCAATGCCTCGCAAAGAAGGGCACCTATTGGTAGATGGGTCAAAATAAAATAAAAAGCAGACATTGAATATCCCTTTGAGCATGGATGGTGTATCAATACACATAGTCACTACAAAGATACAGGGATCCTTCCCAACTCAGTTGCCAGAGAGGAATGTTGCACAATCCAGATGTGGAAAGCTCTTTTACCCAGAAAGACACAACTGTGATCACTGCCAAAGGTGCTTCCATAAGGTATTAATTCATGGGTGAATACTTATGTAAGTGAGATGTCTTTCATTTTCAATAAATTTGCAAACATTTCTAAATTTTTCATTTTCACTTCTTCGTTATGGGGTATTGTTTGTAGATGGATGAGAAAAAAAGTAATGTAATCAATTTTGAATTCAGGCTGTAACACAACAAAGTGTGGAATAAGCCAAGGGGTATGAATACTTTATAAATATACCGTGCCTTCGGAAAGTATTCAGACCCCTTGACTGTTCCACATTTTGTTACGTTACAGCCTTATTCTAAAATGGATGAAATTAAAACAAATCCTCAGCAATCTACACAGAATATTCCATAATGACAAATTGAAAACAGGTTTTTAGAAATGTTGCACATTTATTAAAAATAGAAATATCTTATTTACAAGTATTCACCCTTCACCCTTTGCTATGAGACTCAAAATTGAGCTCAGGTGCATCCTGTTGCCATTGATCATCCTTGAGATGTTTCTATAACTTGTGGTGAATTCAAGTGATTGGACATGATTTGGAAAGGCACACGTCCCACAGTTGACAGTGCATGTCAGAGCAAAAACCAAGCCATGAGGTCGAAGGAATTGTCCGTAGAGCTCCGAGACAGGATTTGGTCGAGGCACAGATCTGGGGAAGGGTACCAAAACATGTCTGCAGCATTGAACGTCCACAAGAACACAGTGGCTTCCATCATTCTTAAATGGAAGAAGTTTGGAACCACCAAAACTCTTCCTAGAGCTGGCCATCCAGCCAAATTTAGCAATCGGGGGAGTGGGGCCTTGGTCAGGGATGTGACCAAGAACCTGATGGTCACTCTGACAGAGCTCCAGAGTTCCTCTGTGGAGATGGGAGAACCTTCCCGAATGACAACTGTATCTGCAGCACTCCACCAATCAATGCTTTATGGTAGAGTTGTCCAGACATAAGCCACTGCTCTATAAAAGACTCATGACAGTTCGCTTGAATTTTGCCAAAAGGCACTTAAAGACTCTCAGATCATGAGAAAAAAGATTCTCTGGTCTGATGAAACCAAGATGAAACTCTTTGGCCTGAATACCATGTGTCTCATCTGGAAGAAACCTGCCACCAACCCTACGGTTAAGCATGGTGGTGGCAACATGCTGTGGGGATGTTTTTCAGTGGCAGGGACTGGGAGATTAGTCAGAAACGAGGGAGAGATGAACAGAGCATGAACGGATGAAAACCTGCTCCAGAGCACTCAGGACCTCAGACTTGGGCGAAGGTTTACTACATTCCAACTGGACAATTATATTAAGCACATATCCAAGACAACACAGGAGTGGCTTCGGGACAAGTCTCTGAATGTCCTTGAGTTGCCCAGCCAGAGACAGAATTTGAACCTGATCGAATATCTCTGAAGAGACCTGAAAATAGCTGTGCAGCAACGCTCCAAATCCAAACTGACAGAGCTTGAGTGTATCTGCAGAGAACAATGGGAGAAACTCCCCAAATAAAGGAATGCGATGCACTAATCGCTGCCAAATGTGCTTCAACATAGTACTGAGTAAAGTGTCTTAATACTTATGCAAATGTCCCATTTCTGTTTTCTTTATACGTATATTAGCAAACATTTCTAAAAACCTGTTTTTGATTTGTCATTATGGGGTATTGTGTGTAGATAGATGAGGGGAAAAAACAAGGTAATACATTTTAGAATAAGGATGTACCTTAACAAAATGTGGAAAAGTCAAGCTGTCCAAATACTTTCCGAATGCACAGTATATACAAATTCAATCATGATCATTGTGAAAGCTGACTCAGTCCCAACGTCCTTTTATTATATCCAATTACCTGCAATTGACAATTCTATCTCGGGAATCTACATACACTTCCTTGGACTTCATGGTATAGTTTCTGCTCTGACATCAACTGTGGGACATTTTATAGACAGGTGTGTCTTGACATGGACCCCTGTTTGGTTCCAGCTGGAAACCTTTTGGGTTCTATGTAGAACCTTATGTGAAAAGGGTTCTACCTGGAACCAAAATGATTCTACCTGGAACCAAAAATGGTTCTCCAAAGGATTCTCTGATGGGGGCAGTCGAATAACCATTTAGATTATAGATAGCACTTTA
This sequence comes from Oncorhynchus gorbuscha, assembly GCF_021184085.1. Lineage (NCBI taxonomy): Eukaryota > Metazoa > Chordata > Actinopteri > Salmoniformes > Salmonidae > Oncorhynchus > Oncorhynchus gorbuscha. The sequence goes on from NC_060186.1 coordinate 36,587,742, forward strand.
TTTTAAGTGCTTGGGCGGCTGTCTCTTCACATGGATATGTTTGTATTTCCCGCACATTTTCTGTTTGCAGAGAACATGCTGCAGCTGTCTGTTGTTTATCAGTAGTCCCACTGGGTTCTTTAATGAACATCTCTGTGTCTGACAGTGTGCATAGGGCTGACAATCAGGTTAAGAAGCAAAGGACTTTACAGGGCTTCTAAATCTGCATCAGTGCACCACTTTTGACCAGGGCCCATGGGGAATTGGGTGCAATTTGGGACTCTCACAGTGCTACTGCTACGCCCCAGGCCAGAGAAGCATCAGCACCAAGAATGCAATTTCATGGGTAGAGAAACAAGGGCGACATGCTTTACCATACCATTGTTTCTTATACAATTTGATAGTTTCTTATGAGGTTGTGTTCAACTTGGCATCTACCGCGACATCAACTTGGCATCTACCCTCTCTTGTGTCAGCCAAACCAAGTCGCTATTGTTGAAGTGTTTGCTTTGTTGAAATTCAAATCTAATCAAATTGTATTTGTCACACACGCCGAATAAAACAGGTGTAGACCTTAACATCATATGCATTCTTACAGGCCCTGAACCAACAATGCAGTTCAAGAAATAGAGTTAAGAAAATATTTACAAAATAAAATAAAGTTAAAAAACACATATATATGAACTCAGCAAAAAAAGAAACGTCCATTTTTCAGGACCCTGTCTTTCAAAGATAATTCGTAAAAATCCAAATAATGTCACAGATATTAATTGTAAAGGGTTTAAAACACTGTTCCCCATGCTTGTTCAATGAACCAAAAACAATTAATTAACATGCACCTGTGGAATGGTCGTTAAGACACTAACAGCTTACAGACGGTAGGCAATTAAGGTCACCGTTATGAAAACTTAGGACATAAAGAGGCCTTTCTACTGACTCTGAAAAACACCAAAAGAAAGATGCCCAGGGTCCCTGCTCATCTGTGTGAACATGCCTTAGGCAAGCTGCAAGGAGGCATGAGGACTGCAGATGTGGCCAGAGCAAGAAATTGCAATGTCTGTACTGTGAGACGCCTAAGACAGCGCTACAGCTAGACAGGATGGACAGCTGATCATCCTCGCAGTGGCAGACCAGGTGTAACAACACCTACACAGGATCGGTACATCCGAACATCACACCTGCGGGACAGGTACAGGATGGCAACAACAACTACCCGAGTTACACCAGAAACGCACAATCCCTCCATCAGTGCTCAGACTGTCCGCAATAGGCTGAGAGAGGCTGGACTGAGGGCTTGTATGCCTGTTGTAAGGCAGGACCTCACCAGAAATCGCAACAACGACACCTACGGGCACAAACCCACTGTTGCTAGACCAGACTGGACTGGTAAAAAGTGCTCTTCTCTGACGAGTCACGGTTATGTCTCACCAGGCGTGATGGTCGGTTTATCATCGAAGGAATGAGCGTTACACCGAGGTCTGTACTCTCGAGCGGGATCGATTTGAAGGTGGAAGGTCCGTCATGGTCTGGGGCGGTGTGTCACAGCATCATTGGACTGAGCTTAACTTCTTGAGTCGAGCCAACCCGGATCCGGGATCATGACTACAGCCTCAAGTCCATTACCATAACGCAACGTTAACTATTCATGAAAATCGCAAATGAAATGAAATCAATATGCTAGTTCTCAAGCTTAGCCTTTTGTTAACAACACTGTCATCTCAGATTTTCAAAAATATGCTTCTCAACCATAGCAAACTAGCATTTATCATTTAGCATTAGCATTTAGCGTTAGCATTAGCAGGCAACATTTTCACAAAAACCAGCAAAAACATTCAATAAATCATTTACCTTTGAAGAACTTTGGATGTTTTCAATGAGGAGACTCTCAGTTAGATAGCAAATGTTCAGTTTTCCTGAAAGATTAGTTGTGCAGGAGAAATCGTTCCGTTTTCTGCGTCATGTTTGGCTACCAAAATAAATAATAATTTATTCATCCAAACGCCAAACTTTCTTCCACATTAACTCCATAATATCGACTGAAACATGGTAAACGTTGTTTAGAATCAATCCTCAAGGTGTTTTTCACATATCTCTTCATGATATATCATTCCTGGAAGTCTCCTCTCTGTCTGAGGTCACATGGATGAATGCGAGCAGCTTGGAGATTACGCAACAATTTCAACAAAGGACACCGGGCGGACCCCTGGTAAATGTAGTCTATTATGGACAATCTTCCAATGATATGCCTACAAATACGTCACAATGCTGCAAACAACTTCGAGAAACGATAGAAAGAGCAGGCTAATTTGAGGCGCTTTCACAGCCATATAAGGAGACAATGGAAAACAGAGCCTCAAATCCTGCTCATTTCCTGTTTGAAGTTGCATCATGGTTTCGCCTGTAAGATCAGTTCTGGGGCACCCACAGATAATATCTTTGCAGTTTTGAAAACGTCTGTCACGTACTTTCAAAATCGAACCCAGAAGCAGACCAGGACAAGGAGAGTAGGAAGAAGGTGAGTATTTATTTACAAGTGAATGTGAATGGGTAGATAGATCCAGGTGGCGTAGCGGGCAGCGGTGGTGAGTTGATGGGAGTAAATAGGTGGATCCAATGGGGTAGCGGAATCCTCCGACGACCAGGCGGGAATGGGGTAAATGATCCGGGTGAGTAACTGAAGACAGAACAAACAGAGGTAAGTTTAAGGCAAGCAATACGTAGAAAACAACAAAACAAATTATATCCAACTTGAGGCTGATACTATGGCACAACATACTGTTCATGGCTAACGATCCGGCAGGGAATGGATGTCAGATCAGAGCTTTTGAAGGGGAGAGGTGATGATCAGGACAGGTGTGCAGATTACTGATGGGATTCTTTCTTTTCTCTCCAAAACTCTTGAACGTGCCGTCCTTGGTCAGCTCTCCCGCTATCTCTCTCAGAATGACCTTCTTGATCCAAATCAGTCAGGTTTCAAGACTAGTCATTCAACTGAGACTGCTCTTCTCTGTATCACGGAGGCGCTCCGCACCGCTAAAGCTAACTCTCTCTCCTCTGCTCTCATCCTTCTAGACCTATCGGCTGCCTTCGATACTGTGAACCATCAGATCCTCCTCTCCACCCTCTCCGAGTTGGGCATCTCCGGCGCGGCCCACGCTTGGATTGCGTCCTACCTGACAGGTCGCTCCTACCAGGTGGCGTGGCGAGAATCTGTCTCCTCACCACGCGCTCTCACCACTGGTGTCCCCCAGGGCTCTGTTCTAGGCCCTCTCCTATTCTCGCTATACACCAAGTCACTTGGCTCTGTCATAACCTCACATGGTCTCTCCTATCATTGCTATGCAGACGACACACAATTAATCTTCTCCTTTCCCCCTTCTGATGACCAGGTGGTGAATCGCATCTCTGCATGTCTGGCAGACATATCAGTGTGGATGACGGATCACCACCTCAAGCTGAACTTCGGCAAGACGGAGCTGCTCTTCCTCCGGGGAAGGACTGCCCGTTCCATGATCTCGCCATCACGGTTGACAACTCCATTGTGTCCTCCTCCCAGAGCGCTAAGAACCTTGGCGTGATCCTGGACAACAAACTGTCGTTCTCAACTAACATCAAGGCGGTGGCCCGTTCCTGTAGGTTCATGCTCTACAACATCCGCAGAGTACGACCCTGCCTCACACAGGAAGCGGCGCAGGTCCTAATCCAGGCACTTGTCATCTCCCGTCTGGATTACTGCAACTCGCTGTTGGCTGGGCTCCCTGCCTGTGCCATTAAACCCCTACAACTCATCCAGAACGCCGCAGCCCGTCTAGTGTTCAACCTTCCCAAGTTCTCTCACGTCACCCCGCTCCTCCGCTCTCTCCACTGGCTTCCAGTTGAAGCTCGCATCCGCTACAAGACCATGGTGCTTGCCTACGGAGCTGTGAGGGGAACGGCACCTCAGTACCTCCAGGCTCTGATCAGGCCCTACACCCAAATAAGGGCACTGCGTTCATCCACCTCTGGCCTGCTCGCCTCCCTACCACTGAGGAAGTACAGTTCCCGCTCAGCTCAGTCAAAACTGTTCGCTGCTCTGGCTCCCCAATGGTGGAACAAACTCCCTCACGACGCCAGGACAGCGGAGTCAATCACCACCTTCCGGAGACACCTGAAACCCCACCTCTTTAAGGAATACCTAGGATAGGATAAAGTAATCCTTCTCACCCCCTCCCCCCTTAAAATATTTAGATGCACTATTGTAAAGTGGTTGTTCCACTGGATGTCATAAGGTGAATGCACCAATTTGTAAGTCGCTCTGGATAAGAGCGTCTGCTAAATGACTTAAATGTAATGTAAATGGGATACAGGTGCGGGTGAACATCGATCTCCCAACAAGCTAATTCGCCCGGCAACCAGACAGGGTGCGTTCCAGGACACCGGAAACACACTCCAGGACAGAAACACAGGCAAACACAGACTCAGGAAGCGGGATTCGTGACAACGTCAGAGTGTTTTCTTTCCAAAGCTGGCAATTATATGCATAGTCGAGCATCTTTTTGTGACAAAATATTGCGCTTAAAACGGGCACGTTTTTTTATCCAATAATGAAATAGCGCCCCCCCTTGCTTCAACTTGTTAATGTCATTACAGGAAATAAGCTGGTCTTGACAATCAGCTGGTCTTGACAATCTGGACCCTCTATTTCTGAAACTATCTGCTGCCATTGTCGCAACCCCTATTACCAGCCTGTTCAACCTCTCTTTCATATCGTCTGAGATCCCCAAGGATTGGAAAGCTGCCGCAGTCATCCCCCTCTTCAAAGGGGGAGATACACTTGACCTAAACTGTTACAGACCTATATCAATCCTGCCCTGCCTATCTAAGGTCTTCGAAAGCCTTGTCAACAAAAAGATCACTGACCATCTCGAATCACACCGTACCTTCTCTGCTGTGCAATCTGGTTTCCGAGCCGGTCACAGGTGCACTTCAGCCACGCTCAAGGTACTAAACGATATCATAACCGCCATCAATAAAAGACAGTACTGTGCAGCCGTCTTCATCGACCTGGCCATGGCTTTCAACTTTGTCAATCACCATATTCTTATCGGCAGACTCAGTAGCCTCGGTGTTTCTAATGACTGCCTTGCCTGGTTCACCAACTACTTTGCATACAGAGTTCAGTGTGTCAAATTGGATGGCATGTTGTCCGGTCCTCTAGCAGTCTCTATGGGGATGCCACAGCGTTCAATTCTCGGGCTGACACTTTTCTCTGTATATATCAATGATGTTGCTCTTGCTCCGGGCGATTCCCTGATCCACCTCTACGCAGACGACACCATTCTGTATACTTCTGGCCCTTCCTTGGACACTGTGCTATCTAACCTCCAAACGAGCTTCAATGCCATACAACACTCCTTCCGTGGCCTCCAACTGCTCTTAAACGCTAGTAAAACCAAATGCATGCTTTTCAACCGTTCGCTGCCTGAACCCGCACACCCGACTAGCATCACCACCCTGGATGGTTCCGACCTATAATATGTGGACATCTATAAGTACTTAGGTGTCTGGCTAGACTGTAAACTCTCCTTCCAGACTCATATCAAACATCTCCAATCTAAAATCAAATCCAGAGTCGTCTTTCAATTCCGCAACAAAGCCTCCTTCTCTCACGCCGCCAAACTTACCCTAGTAAAACTGACTATCCTACCGATCCTCGACTTCGGCGATGTCATCTAAAAAATAGCTTCCAATACTCTACTCAGCAAACTGGATGCATTTTATCACAGTGCCATCCGTTTTGTTACTAAAGCACCTTATACCACCCACCACTGCGACCTGTATGCTCTAGTCGGCTGGTCCTCGCTACATATTCGTTGCCAGACCCACTGGCTCCAGGTCATCTACAAGTCCATGCTAGGTAAAGCTCCGCCTTATCTCAGTTCACTGGTCACGATTGCAACACCCATCCGTAGCACACGCTCCAGCAGGTGTATTTCACTAATCATCCCTAAAGCCAACATCTCATTTGGCCGCCTTTCCTTCCAGTTCTCTGCTGCCTGTGACTGGAACGAATTGCAAAAATCGCTGAAGTTGGAGACTTTTATCTCCCTCACAAACTTTAAACATCTGCTATCTGAGCAGCTAACTGATCGCTGCAGCTGTACATAGTCCATCGGTAAATAGTCCACCCAATTTACCTACCTCAACCCCATACTGTTTTTATTTATTTACTTTTCTGCTCTTTTGAACACCAATATCTCTACCTGCACATGACCATCTGATAATTTATCACTCCAGTGTTAATCTGCTAAATTGTAATTATTCGCCTACCTCCTCATGCCTTTTGCACACAATGTATATAGACTCTTTTTCTTTTTTTCTACTGTGTTATTGAATTGTTTATTGTTTACTCCATGTGTAACTCTGTGTTGTTGTCTGTTCACACTGCTATGCTTTATCCTGGCCAGGTCGCAGTTGTAAATGAGAACTTGTTCTCAGTTAGCCTACCTGGTTAAATAAAGGTGAAATCAATTTAAAAAATATTTAAAAATTCCAGGCAATCTCAACACTGTGCGTTACAGAGAAGACATCCTCCTCCCTCATGTGGTACCCTTCCTGCAGGCTCATCCTGACATGACCCTCCAGCATGAAAATGCCACCAGCCATTCTGCTCGTTCTGTGTATGATTTCCTGCAAGACAGGAAGGTCAGTGTCCTGCCATGGCCAGCGAAGAGCCCAGATCTCAATCCCATTGAGCATGTCTGGGACCTGTTGGATTGGAGGGTGAGGGCTAGGACCATTCCCCCCAGAAATGTCTGTGAACTTGCCGGTGCATTGGTGGAGAGTGGGGTAACATCTCACAACAAGAGCTGGCAAATCTGCTTGCAGTCCATGAGGAGGAGATGCACTGAGGTACTTAATGCATCTGGTGGCCACACCAGTTACGGACAGTTACTTTTGACACATTATTCCATTTCCGTTCGTCACGTCTGTGGAACTTGATCAGTTTATGTCTCAGTTGTTGAATCTTGTTATGTTCATACAAATGTAAATAGTCCGGATGGCCATTTGATTAATTGTTCAGCAGTCTTATGGCTTAGGGTAGAAAATGGTAAGGAGCCTTTTGGTTCCTAAACTTGGTGCTCCGGTACTGCTTGCTGTGCGGTAGCAGAGAGAACAGTCTATTACTTGGGTGATTGGAGTCTTGGACAATTTTTTGGACCTTCACCTAGTATATAGGTCCTGGATGTCAGGAAGCTTGGCCCCAGTGATGTACTGGGCCATACACACTACCCTCTGTAGCGCTTTACGGTCAGTTTGTTGGTGATACGGACAACAAGGAACTTGAAACTCTCAACCTGCTCCACTTCAGCCCCGTCAATGTTAATGAGGACATGTTCGACCCTACTTTTCCTATAGTCCATTATCAGCTCATTTGTCTTGCTCACAGTGAGGGAGAGGTTGTTGTCCTGGCACAATACTTCCAGGTCTCTGACCTCCTCCCTTTTGGCTGTCTCATCGTTGTTGGTGATCAGGCCTACCGTTGTTGTGTCGTCAGCAAACTTAATGATGGTGTTGGAGTCGTGCTTGCGAATTGGAGTGGGTCTAGGGTTTCCAGCATGATGGTGTTGATGTGAGCAATGACCAGACTTTCAAAGCACTGCATGGCTACCGGTGTGAGTGCTGCCGTGCTAAAATCATTTAGGCAGGTTACCTTTGATTTCTTGGGCAGAGGGACTGTGGTGGTCTGTTTGAAAGATGTAGGTATTACAGACTCGGACAAGGAGAGGTTGAAAATGTCAGTGAAGACACTTGCCAGTTGGTCCGCGTATGCTTTGAAAAGACGTCCTGGATATCCGTCTGGCCATGCGGCTTTGTGAATGTTGACCTGTTTAAAGGTCTTGCTCACATCAGCTAAGGAGAGCGTTATCAAATAGTCGTCCGGAACAGCTGGTGCTCTCATCATGCATGCTTCAGTGTTGCTTGCCTCGAAGAGACCATAAAAGGCATTTAGCTCGTCTGGTAGGCTCTCATCACTGGGTTTCCCTTTGTAGTCCGTAATAGTTTTCATGCCCTGCCACATCCAAGGAGCATCAGAGCTGGTGTAATAGGATTCAATCTTAGTCCTGTATTGATGCTTTACCTGTTTGATGGTTCGTCTGAGGGGATGTCTTCTCAGAGCCCGGATTAGTGTCCTTTCCCTGAAAGTGACTGCCTTTAGCTTGGTGCGGATGTTGCCTCTAGTGAAGGCTTCTGGTTGGGAAATGTACAGTTGAAGTCACAAGTTTACATACACCTTAGCCAAATACATTTAAAATCAGTTTTTCACAATTCCTGACATCTAAGCCTAGTTAAAATTCCCTGTATTAGGTCAGTTAGGATCACCACTTAATTTTAAGAATGTGAAATGTCAGAATAATAGTAAATAATTATTTATTTAAGCTTTTATTTCTTTCATCACATTCCCAGTGGGTCAGAAGTTTACATACACTCAATTAGTATTTGGTAACATTGCCTTTACATTGTTGAACTTGGGTCAAACATTTCGGGTAGCCTTCCACAAGCTTCCCACAATAAGTTGGGTGAATTTTGGCCCATTCCTCCTGACAGAGCTGGTGTAACTGAGTCAGGTTTGTAGGCCTCCTTGCACATGTTTTTTCATTTCTGCCCACAAATTTTCTATGGGATTGAGGCTTTGTGATGGCCACACCAATACCTTGACTTTGTTGTCCTTAAGCCATTTTGCCACAACTTTGGAACTATGTTTGGGGTCATTGTCCATTTGGAAGACCCATTTGCAACCAAGCTATAATTTCCTGACAGATGTCTTGAGATGTTGCTTCATTATATCCACATAATTTTCCTACCTCATGTTACCATCTATTTTGTGAAGTGCACCAGTCCCTCTTGCAGCAAAGCACACCCACAACATGATGCTGCCACCCCCCGTGCTTCACGGTTGGGATGGTGTTCTTCTGCTCTATTTTTGTTTCATCGTTTTACTGTGGATATAGATACGACTTCAACTGTATATACAGTCACTGTGGGGACATTGTCGTTGATTCACTTATTGATGAAGCTGGTGACTGAAGTGGTATACTCCTCAGAAGTGGTATACTCCTCAATGTTATTTGATAAATCCCTGATCATTTTCCAGTCTGTGCTATAAAACAGTCCTGTAGCGTAGCAACCACATCATCTAAATTTGAGCGAGTCACTGGTTCTTCCTGCTTTAGTTTTTACTTGTAAGCAGGAAACATTAGGATAGAACTGTAATCAGATTTGCCAGATGGGGGAAAAGTGGATACCTAGTCACTTGTCCAACTGAAAATATTCAATTGAAATGTGTCTTCCTATTTTAACCCAATCACTCTGAATCAGAGAGGTGCAGGGGGCTGCCTTAATCAACATCCATGTCTTCTACACCCAGGGAAATGTGGGTTAACTGCTTGGCTCAAGGGCAGAATGACTGATTTTTACCTTGTGCTCTCAGGGATTTGATCCAGCAACCTTCTGCTCACTGGCCCAACACTCTAACCACTAGGCTACATGCCCAGTGAGAGGAAGAGCTGTGTATGTGTCACTGTGTATGGATTAAAGATGGTCAGAGTTTTTTTTCTATGGTTGCACATGTGACATGCTTGTAAAAATTAGGTAAAACGGATTGAAGTTGACCTGCATTAAAGTCCTCGGCCACTAGGGGACGCTTCTGGGTGAGCATTTTCTTGTTTGCTTACATTCTTATACAGCTCGTTGACTGCGGTCTTAGTGCCAGCATCCGTTTGTGATGGTAAATAGACAGCTACTTCAGGCGAGCAATACCTCAAGACTTCTATAATATTAGACATCACACACCAGCAGTTATTGACTATCTCATGATAAACTGTAGACCACACAATCTACCAAGAGAGTTCTCATCTATATTATTCTTTGGCTCGGCACTGAGACGTCTAAACACTCAATCGCCATTGCCGATAAAATATGACCTGTTCTACGTAGCTTAGTTATCTTCAGAGGTTTACACCATAGGTCTGAGAGTATTTTGCACTTCTTACTCTATGTGGCCTATCTCTATTAAGCTCTTGGCTGGATTCAGAATCAACAATAACAAGAAGTGTTTTACCTGGGAAATGAATCATACCAACCCCCGCCACTAGAAATGGACAACAAAATGTATGATTATTAGATACCACTAGCTGAGGTAATAAACACTGATAGCTCTCACCGTGCTTTAATACATTGACGTACTATGTCAAGAGTGTAAATTGTTTTCCAATTAGTTTATTCAATCTTATTGGCACTAGGAGATGACAGGGAGAACGCTAAATAATATTGCACTACTCTTCCAGAGGCAAGGAGATGCTAAACATAAGATTATAAATACAATTAATTCCTCTTAATTACCTCAATGTGAATCATTAACACGTTCACACAGTGGCTCAAATGTGTGTTTTGGAGATGAAGATAAAATATTTCCCCTCAATAATGGCGTATAAATTGGGTTTATTGAGTAATGCCGCTTTTTTAAAATGAAAATACTTTGGAGCTGAGGGTGAGGTTTGGTCGGGTTGGGAGATGGAATAGAGATAGTGGGTGGCGGGTAGCCTAGCGGTTAAGTAACCAAATCGAAAGGTTGCTGGTTTGAATCCCTGACTTGGCTAGGTGAAAAATCTTTTGATGTGCCTTGAGCAAGGCACTTAACCCTAGTTGCTCTGGATAAGAGTGTCTCCTTTATGACCAAATGTAAATTTAATAGGTGGAGAGAGAGAGATGGGGGGAATAGGCCCAGCAGTACTGAGCTGTCTTGACAACAGGAGAACCGAAAGGAGGCAAATTACTTAATGGACAGATTCTGTTGATTATAACTAATTACAAGACTTGAACCAGAAAGTGAAACAAAACATGTCCTCAATGGCAGAATCTACACTGAACAAAGTAATAAATGCAACAATTTAAAAGATTTTACAGAATTACAGTTCATAAAAGTAAATCAGTCAACTGAAATAAATTGATTAGGCCCTAATCTATGGACTTCACATCTGTTGGTCACAGATACATAAAAACAAGTAGGGGTGTGGATCAGAAAACAAGTCCGTATTTGGTGTGACCACTATATGCCTCATGTAGCGTCACACATCTCCTTCACATAGAGTTGATCAGGCTGTTGATTGTGGCCTGTGGAATGTTGTTCCACTCTTCTTCAAAGGCTGTGCAAAGTTGCTGGATATTGGTGGGAACTGGAACACGATGTCGTACATGTAGATACAGAGCATTCCAAACATGCTCAATGCGTGAAATGTCTGAGTATGCAGGCCTGGAAGAACTGGCACATTTTCAGCTTCCAGGAATTGTGCACAGATACTTGAGACATGGTGACGTGCATTATCATGCTGAAATTTGAGGTGATGGCGGCGGATGAATACCATGACAAAGGGCCTCATGATCTTGTGACGGATTTCATGTTCATTCAAATTGCCATCGATAAAATGCAATTGTGTTCGATGTCCTCACTTATGCCTGCCCATACCATAACCCGAACCGCCACCATTGGGCACTCTGTTCACAACGGTGACATCATCAAATGGCTTGCCCACACAACACCATACCATCTGCCATCTGCCAGCTGCCAGCTGCAGGTGAAACCGAGATTCATCCATGAAGAGCACACTTCTCTAGTGTGACAGTGTCCATCGAAAATGAGCATTTGCCCACTGAAGTCAGTTAGGACGGGCGAACTGCAGTCAGGTCAAGACACTGGTGAGGATGACGAGCACGCAGATGAGCTTCCCTGAGATGGTTTCGTACAGTTTTTTTCAGAAATTCTTTGGTTGTGCAAAGCCACATCAGCTGTCCAGATGGCTGGTTTCAGACAATCCAGCAGGTGAAGAAGCCGGATGTGGAGGTCCTGGGCTGGCGTGGTTAGAAGTGGTCTGCTGTTGTGAGGCCGGTTGGAAGTACTGCCAAATTCTCTAAAACGACATTGGAGTTAGTTACAGTAGAGAAATTAAATTACTATCCCACCATAACGTCATGTTTACTCTTTTAGTCACCCATGCATGTAACTATATTTTTGAACAAAAGTCTTTCATTGACATTAATGCAAGTCAAGTACTGTCACAATTTGTTGCCTTTAACTTGATAATGTGCTCTGTCCTACATTGTATACAGTCAGAAAAAAACAATTCTGTTTTATAAAAAGTAACAGCAATAGCAAAACACTTTTTCAGCATACACTATGGGGTGAGCTTTTTGGCCTCCATTGTGAATTTGAACCGTAGTTGTACAGACTGAGCCAAATCGATATGTCGAGGAGAAAGTCCTTATCTAGGCAATTAACTCTTGGCCAACAGGAATCCTGCTCTATCTGCCCATAAGCTGTATGGGATTGCATTCCACCAAGAAGACTTCTTAAGCAGATAAATCTTCAGATCAGGACCACTGCAGAGACTGAAAGCAGGTATGAGAGAGTGCCATAAGGAGACTCACTTTTATGGAGAAAGAGAGAGAGAGAGGGTGTTGTGTGTGGGGGAGAGACATTTTGGGGAAAGAGTGAGAAATAGAGCAAATAGAAAGATGAGAGACTGAGAAGGAGTGGGAGGAAATAATGAGGGAATAGAGACAATGGAGATAGAGAAAGAGATTGATGGAGTGAGAGAGAAGTGATGAGGGGAATAGGGAAAAAATAAAGAATGGAAGAAAGAAAAAGAAAGGTATCTTTCTCATTCATAATTCAATTTTTTTATTTATTGGGTACATACACATATTTATCAGATGTATTGCGGATGTAACAAAATGCTTGTGTTCTTAGTTCCAATAGCACAGTAGTACCTAACAATTCACAACAATACACAAATCTCAAAGTAAAAGAATGGAATTAAGAGATATATAAATATCAGGACGAACAATGTCGGAGTGGCATTGACTAGAATACTGTAGAATACAGTACAAAATGTGTAAAACAGTATGTAAACATTATTAAAGTGACCAGTGATTCCATGTCTATGTACAGTTAAAGTCAGAAGTTTACATACACCTTAGCCAAATACATTTTAACTCACAAAAAAAAGGAATCAATGTCTTATGTCAGTTAGGATTACCACTTTACTTTGAGAATGTGAAATGTCAGAATAATAGTAGAGAGAATGATTTACTTCAGCTTTTATTTATTTCATCACATTCCCAGTTGGTCAGAAGTTTACATACACTCAATTAGCATTTGGTAGAATTGCCTTTCCATTGTTTAAATTGGGCCAAACGTTTCAAGTAGCCTTCCACAAGCTTCCCACAATAAATTGGGTGAATTTTGGCCCATTCCTCCTGACAGAGCTGGTGTGACTGAGTCAGGTTTGTAGACCTCCTTGCTCAAACACACTTGTTCAGTTCTGCCCACAAATGTTCTATAGGATTGAGGTCAGGGCTTTGTGATGGCCACTCCAATACATTGACTTTGTTGTCCTTAAGCCATTTTGCCACAAATTTGGAAGTATGCTTGGGGTCATTGGTCATTTGGAGGACCCATTTGTGACCAAGCTTTAACATCCTGAGATGTTGCTTCAATATATCCACATAATTGTCCTCCCTCATGATGCCATCTATTTTCTGAAGTGCACTCGTCCCTCCTGCAGCAGGCACCCCCACAACATGATGCTGCCACCCCAGTGCTTCACGGTTGGGATGGTGTTCTTCGGCTTGCAAGCCTTCCCCTTTTCCTTCAAACATAATGTTGGTCATTATGGCTAAACAGTTATTTTTTTGTTTCATCAGACCAGAGGACATTTCTCCAAAAATTACAATCTTTGTTCCCATGTGCAGTTGCAAACTGTAGTCTGGCATTTTTATGGCTATTTTGGAGCAGTGGCTTCTTCCTTGCTGAGCGGCCTTTCAGGTTATGTCGATATAGGACTCGTTTTACTGTGGATATACGTACTTTTGTACCTGTTTCCTCCAGCATCTTCACAAGGTCCTTTGATGTTGTCTGGGATTGATTTGCACTTTTCACACCAAAGTATGATCATCTCTAGGAGACAGAATGCATCTCCTTCTTGAGCGTTATGACGGCTGCGTGGTTCCATGGTGTTTATACTTGCGTACTATTGTTTGCACAGATGAACGTGGTACCTTCAGGCATATGGAAATTGCTCCCAAGGATGAACCAGACTTGTGGAGGTCTACAATTGTTTTTCTGAGGTCTTGGCTGATTTCTTTTGATTTCCCCATGATGTCAAGCAAAGAGGCACTGAGTTTGAAGTTAGGCCTTGAAATACATCCACAGGTACACCTCCAATTGACTCAAATGATTTCAATTAGGCTATCAGAAGCTTCTAAAGCCATAACATCATTTTCTGGAATTTTCCAAACTGTTTAAAGGCAGTCAACTTAGTGTATGTACACTTCTGACCCACTGGGATTGTTATACAAACTTCATAGGGCAGCAGCCTCGAGTAACTGGGTGGTAGTCGGCTAGTGACAATGACTAAGTTCAGGGCAGAGTACTGGATGGAGGCTAGTGATGGCTGTTTAACAGTCTGATGACCTTGAAATAGAAGGCGATTTTCAGTATCTCTGTCCCAGCTTTGATGCACCTGCACTGACCTCGCCTTCTGGATGATAGCGGGGTGAACAGGCCGTGGCTCTGGTGGTTGATGTCCTTGATGATCTTTTTGGCACTCCTGTGATATCGGGGACTGTATGTGTCCTGGAGGGCAGGCATTGTGATGTTTTGGGTAGACCGCACTACCCTCTGGAGAGCCCTGAGGTTGCGGGCAGTGATGTTGCCATACCAGGCAGTGATACAGCCTGACAGGATACTCTCAATGGTGTAACTGTAAAAGTTTGGAGGGTCTTAAAAGTTTGGAGGGTTTGGAGGGCCAAATTTCTTCAGCCTCCTGAAGTTAAAAAAGCGCTATCGCACCTTCTTCAGCAGACTCTCTGTGTGGGTGGACCAATTCAGATTGTCAGTAATGTTTACGCTGAGTTACTTGAAGCTTTTCACCTTCTCAGCTGCAGTCCCGTCGATGTGGATGGGGGCATGCTCCCTCAGCTGTCTCCTGAGGTACACGATCAGCTCCTTAACCCTAACCCATTTTTTTAAGTTGAGAGAGATGTTCTTTTTCTGGCACCTCTCCGCCAGGGTTCTCACCTCCTCCCTGTACTCTGTCTCGTCATTGTTGGTAACCAGGCCTACTACTCTTGTGACGTCTGCAATCATGACAACTGAGTTGGAGGCGTGCGTGGCCACGCAGTCATGGTTGAACAGGGAGTACAGGAGGGGACTGTGCATGCACCTTGTGGGGCCCCTGTTTTGAGGATCAGCATGGTGGAGGTGTTATTTTCTACCTTCACCACCTGGGGGTAGCCCGTAAGGAAGTCTAGGACCCAGTTTCACAGGGCAGGGTTCAGACCCAGGGCTCCAAGCTTATTGATGTGCTTGGAGGGTATTATAATGAACAGCATTCTTACATAGGTATTCCTCTTGTCCAGATGGGATAGGGCAGTGTGCAGTGCGATGGCGATTGCATCGTCTGTGGATCTATTGGGACGGTATGCAAATTTAAGTGGGTCTAGGGTGTAATTCATTACAACTATGAGCTGCATACAGTATGAAGGGTGGAGGGTGGTTGGTAGCTGTTTACTTCAAATTGTACCATGTTGGGACACCAGAGGGGGGAGCAGGGAGACATACAGAAGTGCAGACATGCCATCTGCTTGTCTGCCTGTTTGTCTGTCTGTCTCTATTTGTTTTCTCTGCATTTTCTAAAAGATTTTGATGTGGATTTGATGTGCAGATTCCAACTTGATAGACAAGCCTCTGCTGGGGGTAATAGGCAATCCCTCAACAGTATGTTTGACTGTTGCACACACTTTCTGGCAAAAGGAAGTTGTTTATGACTGCACATCACCTGTGAAAGGGGCTGTGCCCCAAATGGCATCCTAGGTGCTGGCACCCCATTTCCCAAATAGTGCCCAACTTTTGACCAGGGTACACTATATAGGGTATACGGTGCCCTATATAGCATATAGATTGCCATTTGGGTTATAACCAGTGATAATCATCTGTGCCCAGACCATAGTCTGTTACTGTGCCTGATTGTACAAATCTCTCATCTAATCACGTAACTGTGAGTGTACATACCGTTGCTCGATAAAGCGTCCATAGCGTAATAAATAGTATGTCGCTACAACAAAACAACAGTTGGGATTAGATCTAAGCCTGTTGAATCCTCCTTTTGTAACAGGTTTAATGAAATACACCCAGCTCGCTGTAATTAATTTGAAAGCACACTGCCAGATTGCATGTTGACTTTCCTTAACAGTCCTGTGCATACAATTAAAAATAGGCTCTCATTAAAGGATGTTAATAGCTAAAGGCAGGCAGCACAGAGCAGACCTGGGTTCAAATACAAATGCTTGATTTAGCTTGCATGGCACAATGAAACCAATAGAATACTCACACCCACATACACATCTGCCACTCCAGGCAGTCTAGAGCAATAGTATTTGTACCCAGGTCTAGCACAGAGATAGGAGATGGGGACAGGGTATTTTTGTGGGCACCAGACAGAGACTGATAAACTGAATTTAAAGGGGTAATCTGGGATTTAGCCTAATTAAGGAGATGAAAACAGATAAAACTGAATGACACATTGCAAACTCTTCCATTAAACACAGAATGACACCCGATGTGGGTAGAAGCAGGATGGTGGACTTTGATAATGATTGAATGCTTATCAAAACCCTGGTTGAGCTGTGGTGACATCTGCTTGGAGGAGGGGTGTATGTGTGTGTTTTTGCGCAAAATGCGTGCATGTGTATGTGTGCCTGTGTTTAAAACTTAGGGGGTCATCGCACCCCACCCCCTCCTCTCCCCAGCCCCAGCAGCTGAGTCCCTCATCCCCTCCTCCCCCCAACCTCCTGCCTGTGGATGGGAATGTGTCATGCTGCTCCAGACTCCTCTCTTCAGACTCTCCTCTTCAGCTCCAGCCATTCCAGCCTCCCTCCATTATGAGCCCTGTAACCCTGCATTGTGGTGAGCAGCCAATCCTCCTCCTACTGCTTTGTCATGGTGTTTCTTTGGGAGCTTTCCCTGCGTTTCCATACAGCTGATGGCTGCCTGACCAGGGAGGATTGTGTGTATTTGAGATAGGGTATAGTATGGTGTTTATGTGCATGCTTGCGTGTGGTTGCCAGGCGGGTCAACCCTCCATCTGCTGGGTGAAGGATCACTACTGGGGTCAGGGGCCACCGTTCCCAACAATAGCGATTAGCTACGCTGACAGCACGGTCACACCCATGCAACCCAGTCAACATGGAGCAGCCTGGAGAATCAAGCACTCCAAGCACACACACACACATGCACACAACGCACGCATAGCCAACACACACACACACAAATGCGCGCACACCCACCCCCCCACACACACACACACACACACACACACACACACTCTCTCCCTGCCCCTCTGTACACATATTCACTCATCTCTCAATTTAGACCATGACAGATGACTGTAAAGTTTGATGGTTCACATTGGCCTGTAGAGGGGGAGTGAGGTAGGGAAATGTGAGAGACACAGTATATGTCACAAATGTCACTCCACCTTTGGCCAGGGTCCATCAAAATGGCACCACAGTCCCCCCAGAGCTGTCATATTGTCAATAAAGTAGCATGACAGAAATATTATGACAAGTTTTCAAACTACCGGTAGTTTCTTTGGGAAGATATATAACGCGATAGTAAAATATATGCACACATGACTGTAAGTCGCTTTAGATAAGAGTCTGTTAAATGGCATTTATTATTACTATTATTATTATCTGTTATTTGAACAACAGCATAAATACTCCTATTTCATTTTTGCGATTGTAAAAAAACTGAATCACCACTGCTGCCCATGCTGCCACTGTTTTGATCAGATTGCCAACTTATATAACAAGCAGCCAGCTCACGAGCCAGTGTACCGGTGACAAGCACAGGGAGAACTTAAAAAGCATAGATTAGATGTGACAAGTGAAAACACATTATCTATTTTTTTTTACCTTTATTTTACTAGGCAAGTCAGTTAAGAACAAATTCTTATTTTCAATGACGGCCTAGGAACAGTGGGTTAACTGCCAGTTCAGGGGCAGAACGACAGATTTGTACCTTGTCCGCTCGGGGATTCGAACTTGCAACCAATGCGCTAACCACTAGGCTACCCTGCCGCCCCTGGGGATAGGTAACATAATGTCACAAACATGATGATCTACCCAGTTAACTTTCATTCTAAAATCACAATATTGACGATATTGGTTCAGATAGACTTGAAATTGGCAACCGTCATGCTGTGGGGGTGTTTTTCAGCGGCAGGGACTGGGAGACAAATCAGGAACAAGAGAAAGATGAGCGGAGCAAAGTACAGAGAGATCCTTGATGAAAACCTGCTTCAGAGTGCTCAGAACCTCAGACCAGGGTGAAGGTTCACCTAAAAACAGGACAACGACCCTAAGCACACAGCCAAGACAATGCAGGAGTGACTTCGGGACAAGTCTATTAATGTCCTTGAGTGGCCCAGCCAACGCCCGAACTTGAACCCAATCGAACATCTCTGAAGACACCTGAAAATATTTTTGCAGCAACGCTCCCATCCAATCTGACAGAGCCTGGCAGAGCTTCTCTGCAGATAAAAATGGGAAAACTACCCAAATACAGGTTTGCCAAGCTTGTAGAGTTATACCCAAGAATAATTGAGGCTGTAATTGCTGCCAAATGTGCTTCAACAAAGTATTGGTTAAAGGGTAAGAATAGTTATGTAAATGTATTATTTAAGTTATTTATTCGTGATAAATTTGCAAAAATGTCTAAAAACCTGTTTTTACTTTGTAATTATGGGGTATTTTGTGTAGATTCATGAGGAAAATGATTGTTTTAATCAATTTTAGAATAAGGCTGTAATGTAACAAAATGTGGAAAATTCAAGTGGTCTGAGTACTTTCCGAATATGTGTTTTCTAAATATATAGTCCCAGTCAAAAGTGCCACACCTACTCATTCAAGGGTTTTTCTTTATTTGTACTATTTTCTACTGTGATAAGGTGCATCTCGGTGAGAGGTGTAGGAGTCAGGCGCAGGAGAGCAGGGATTTCTGAGAAGCGTGTTTAATATAGATATATGTGTATATATATATATATATATATATATATATATATATACACACACACACACACAGTCCACCAATACAAAATTGGCACAGATGAAAATCCAAAACTACGCTCTCGAAGGAACAAAAACTTGTGTCAATACATGGAGGAACAACCACAGTTCTGACACTACATACACGTAAGTAATAGCGGAAACAATAAACAGCATAGATAATCAAGCGCAAATACACACAAGCTTAATCCTGCACGAATTAAGGCAGACAACAGGTGCCCTATATACACACAGAAATAAAAGCAATTGAAACCAGGTGTGAAAAGGAACACAGACAAAACAACCAGAAAAGGAAAAAGGGATCGGTAGCGGCTAGTAAACCGGGGACGCCAAGCGCAGCCGAACAGGGAGAGCAGTTACCTTCCTTAGAAGTTGTGATAGCTACATTGGAGAATAACAGTGAAGACATCAAAAATATCATATAACACATATGGAATCATGAAGTATCCTAATAAGTGTTAAAACTTAATTTGTGGAATTTCATTTAAGCCAATCAGTTGTGTTGTGACATGGTAGTGATGGTATAAAGATGAAAGCCCTATTTGGTAAAAGACCAAGTCCATATTATGGCAAGAACAGCTCAAATAAGCAAAGAGAAAGGACAGTCCATCACAAGAAGGTCAGTCAATGCGGAAAATGTAAAGAACTTTGAGTGTTTCTTTAAGTGCTGTTGCAAAAACCGTCAAGCGCTGTGTTGACACTGGCTCTCATGAGGACCATCACAGGAAAGGAAGACCCAGAGTTACCTCTGCTGCAGAGGATACGTTCATTAGAGTTACCAGCCTCAGAAATTGCAGCCCAAATAAATGCGTCACAAGTTCAAATAACAGACACATCTCACCGTCAATTGTTCAGAGACTGCATGAATCAGGTCAAATTGCTGCAAGGAAACCACTACTAAAGGACACCAATAAGAAGAAGAGACTTGCTTGGGCCAAGAAACACAAGCAATGGACATTAGTCCGGTGGAAATCTATCCTTTGGTCTGATGAGTCCAAGTTTTTTGGTTCCAACCACTGTGTCTTTGTGAGACATATACAGTGCCTTGCGAAAGTATTCGGCCCCCTTGAACTTTGCGACCTTTTGCCACATTTCAGGGTTCAAACATAAAGATATAAAACTGTATTTTTTTGTGAAGAATCAACAACAAGTGGGACACAATCATGAAGTGGAACGACATTTATTGGATATTTCAAACTTTTTTAACAAACAAAAACTGAAAAATTGGGCGTGCAAAATTATTCAGCCCCTTTACTTTCAGTGCAGCAAACTCTCTCCAGAAGTTCAGTGAGGATCTCTGAATGATCCAATGTTGACCTAAATGACTAATGATGATAAATACATTCCACCTGTGTGTAATCAAGTCTCCGTGTAAATGCAGAGGTCCGTTAAAAGCGCAGAGAGCATCATGAAGAACAAGGAACACACCAGGCAGGGGACGTAAACAAAATAATTAGCATAGTCGGCGCTACACAAAACGCACAAATAAAATATAAAACATTCATTACCTTTGACCATCTTCTTTGTTGGCACTCCTAGATGTCCCATAAACATCACTATTGGGTCTTTTTTTTCTCGATTAAATCGGTCCATATATAGCCTAGATATCGATCTATGAAGACTGTGATCAAGGAAAAAAATAGTGTTTTATAACGTAACGTCATTTTTTTAAATTAAAAAAGTCAACGATAAACTTTCACAAAACACTTCGAAATACTTTTGTAATGCAACTTTAGGTATTAGTAAACGTTAATAAGCGATCAAATTGATCACGAGGCCATGTATATTCTATAGCTGTACGTCTGGAAATAATGTCCGGGTAAATCTCAACCAAAATATCCGGTCGAAGACCGGAAGAAAGGCGCTACCTTGTGTCCGTTTGACCAAGAAACAAATCGTAGGCAAATGACAAGACTGTTGACATTGTGTGGAAGCTGTAGGTATTGCAACCTCGGCCCCATTTAATGTGTTTCACATTCAACAATGGGTTCTAGTGGCGCATGGATATATTTTCGCATTTTCAGTGATCAGATTTTCCTGTGCTTTTCGATGAAACGCACGTTCTGTTAGTCACAGCCGTGATTTAACCAGTTTTATAAACTTCTGAGTGTTTTCTATCCACACATACTAATCATATGCATATACTATATTCCTTGCATGAGTAGCAGGGCGCTGAAATGTTACGCGATTTTTAACAGAATGTTCGAAAAAGTAGTGGGTAGGAGTAACAGGTTAAAATTGATGGGAAGATGGATGGAGCCAAATACAGGAATCATTCTGGAAGAAAACCTGATGGAGTCTCCAAAAGACCTGAGACTGGGACAGAGATTTGTCTTCCAACAAGACAATGATCCAAAACATAAAGCAAAATCTACAATGGAATGGTTCAAAAATAAACATATCCAGGTGTTAGAATGGCCAAGTCAAAGTCCAGACCTGAATCCAATCGAGAATCTGTGGAAAGAACTGAAAACTGCTGTTCACAAATGCTCTCCATCCAACCTCACTGAGCTCGAGCTGTTTTGCAAGGAGGAATGGGAAAAACATGTCAGTCTCTCGATGTGCAAAACTGACAGCGACTTACAGCTGTAATCGCAGCAAAAGGTGGCGCTACAAAGTATTAACTTAAGGGGGCTGAATAATTTTGCACGCCCAATTTTTCAGTTTTTGATTTGTTAAAAAAGTTTGAAATATACAATAAATGTCGTTCCACTTCATGATTGTGTCCCACTTGTTGTTGATTCTTCACAAAAAAATACAGTTTCATATCTTTATGTTTGAAGCCTGAAATGTGGCAAAAGGTCGCAAAGTTCAAGGGGGCCGAATACTTTCGCATGGCACTGTATATATATATATATATATATATACACACAGCTTTGGAAAAAATTAAGAGACCACTGCAAAATGACCAGTTTCTCTGGTTTTACTATTTGTATGTATTGTGTTTGGGTAAAATTAAAAATATTGCTTTATTTTATAAACTACTGACAACATTTCTCCCTAATTCCAAATAAGAATATTGTCATTTAGAGCATTTATTTGCAGAAAATGACAATTGGTAAAAATAACAAACTTGATGCAGTGCTGTCAGACCGCTAATAATGCAAAGAAAATAAGTTCATATTCATTTTTAAACAACACAATACCCATGTTTTAACTTAGGAAGAGTTCAGAAATCTAAATTTGGAGGATTAACCCTGATTTTCAATCACAAGCTTTCATGCGTCTTGGCATGCTCTCCACCAGTCTTTCACATTGATGTCGGGTGACTTTATGCCACTCCAGGCACAAAAATTTAAACAGCTCAGCTTTGTTTGATGGCTTGTGACCATCCATCTTCCTCTTGATCACATTCCAGAGGTTTTCAATGGGGTTCAGGTCTGGATATTGGGCTGGCCATGACAGGATCTTGATCTGGTGATCCTCCATGGAGAATTGTTGTTGAGTTGGGGAACATTGTCAGAGCAGAAGGAAGAACGTTTTCTTCCAGGACAACCTTGTACGTGGGTTGATTCATGCTGTAACGGTCATCTGATGAAGAAGGATCGGACCAAAGCGCAGCGTGGTAAGGGTCCATCATTTTTATTAACACTGAGCACTAGAACAAAATAACAAAGGGAAAAAAGACAACGAACAGTTCTTTCAGGTGCAGAAAACACTAAACAGAAAATAACTACCCACAAAAAAACAGGTGGGAAAAGGCTACCTAAGTATGGTTCCCAATCAGAGAAACGATAGACAGCTGTCCCTGATTGAGAACCATACCCGGCCAAACAAAGAAATACAAAACATAGAAACTGAACATAGAATGCCCACCCAAATCACACCCTGACCAAACCAAAATAGAGACAAAAAAAAGCTCTCTAAGGTCAGAGTGTGACACATGCGTCCTTCACAAAGACAAATCTGCCCAATTCCAGCCTTGCTGAAGCACCCCCAGATCATCACAGATACTCCACCTAATTTGCACAGTGGATGCAAGACACTGTGGCTTCTTCCCCCAAAAATTACCAATCCTAATGGACACAGTCCCTATTTTGTGCACTCCTTGTGACCAGAAATCCTGTTGGCCCTAGTCCTACTCCAGGTCTATCTCCTTGCTCAGAACCAGCCAGCCCAAATGATTATATACATTATCTTCTCAGCTGTTTCAATCTTATTCCAGATCAATGCATTACAAAATTAGCCCAAGAGTCATCTCCCAACTTCTTCTCAATCTCTCACACTGCAGCCTGAGTGCAGAGGTGATCTATACTAAATATATAGCCTTTTGTGGCAAATGCCCTGTTCCCATTCTAAAGTACAAGGAGGAGCATGGATTTAATATACCTGCTGCTGGATTTCTTCTTCAATGCTGAATTAATAGACTGGTGTGACACAAATGGCACCACATTGCCTAATATAGGGTGCCATATTACATTTCATGTGTCATTATTGGTACTTGAGCATATCCTTTTGTGCAACTTCTCATGTTCAGAACAAGACATGCTTTTTGACATTTTTGGACCTGAGGGAGGCAGATGTGCATGCTCAGGTGTGGTGTAATCCACCATTTCTCCACCTCAATATTCCCTGCAAGTCATGAGCGTCATTTACTGACTATTGGCAGTCTTGTTTTCCTGTAGAGTAGAGAAGTGATGAGTGTGCAGTCCAAGGAAAGTTAGAGAGAGGGATTGTGTGTGTGTGTGTGTGTTGTGTGTGTGTGTGTGTGTGAGAGAGAGAGAGAGAGAGAGAGAGAGAGAGAGAGAGAGAGAGAGAGAGAGAGAGAGAGAGAGAGGGAGGGATAGAGACAGACAGACAGAGGGGGATAATAGGTAGAGAGATAGAGAAATAGCCTCCAGGGAATGGCCCCAGTCCCATCTCCCCCTACCTCCCCCTCCACTCCTAATTCCCCTTCTTGTCCACCCCCTTCTTCTATCTGGAACCTCGCCATCTGCCACAGCTGCCGCTCGCTTCAACCGCCACTATAATTGACAATGAACCCAAAAGCGCGGTGATAATTGTGGCTGGCCGCTTGGCAACTTCAGCGGGTTTCAATTCCTTCCTTTCAGGATTCATCAAGCCCCATCTGCTCTCGTTGGTGTCTGGCATCTGCCCCCACAATCCCCCTCCCCTTCTCTCCCCTCCTCCTCCGCCTCCACTTCTCCTCCTCCTCCCACTGGCCTACTGGGTCTTTTGTGTGAGGTGCTTATTAGAGTGCTGCCTGCATGGCCTGTAACCCTGAGAGGTTAGACACACCCAGAAGAGTGGGGACTCCAGGGCAAACCCTGTTTGTTCAATCAAGAGAGAGAAATAAAGGCCTCCTTGTGGTTTTCTTGTTGTCTTCTTTTCACCCCCTCTCTGTCTCCTCTTCTTCCCCAAAAGCCCAAAATAAATGTGTCGTGTGTCACAAACCATTGGGTGGGTGGGAGGGAAGGAGGAGGAGAATGATGGGCTTTTTCTGTTTTGCTAACCCTTTTCGCCTGTTTTGTTGTTCCTGTGGTAATACCCCCATCTGAAGCTTGGCAGCAAAGTTTCAGCTGTTCTGTTTAATTTGTTATGCTCTTTCTAATCGAAAAAGCCTTCAATTAAATATCAAGGCCAGCCAATCCCTAATTAAATATTAGTTTTTTTTAAACATCTTTGCTACCACATATCAGAATAATGAAACATTTGTAAATTACAGATAAAAAAACTAAGGCTCCCAAACTATCCCTCATAAATGTGATGCTGCCGCATCAGAACACACGACCCAGAGCCCAGAGAGCTGATGCCTTGCTCTAAGATTTTAATCAGTCAATGGCAGAAGCTTCCATCTCCCCATTAGTTCAGTCCCATGATCAGGGACAGTCTCCCCCCTGACAGAAATTAGATGCTGACTCCCAAATGGCAGCCTATTCCCTACATTGTGCAATACTCTTGGCCGGAGGTAGTGCACTATAAAGGGAATAGGGTGCCATTTGGGACACAACCAAGACCTTGGCACAAGGGCAACAGACAGCACAGCGGAACGTGCCACTGTACCAAGCCAGCCTCCCTCTCCTTCTCTCTTGCCAGGCTCCTGTCACACACTAGATAACTGGAAATTATGTCAGTTCTATTCCCCCAGATTGTGCAGATCTTGACCAGGCAAAAGCTAATTGCAGCCAGCAAATACGCAGCTGCTGGATATGGATATAATTGTCTGTGGAAAATGGCAAAATAAGCGATTTTCAGGTTTAACAACTTTTTGAATATGATAATAATTGGGGAACATTGTGATTGATGTATACTGTACATCTGGTAACCTGTCTCGCTCTGTCCCTCCCTCTATTCTCTCCCTCCTGCCTATAGATCAGGTGGATCAGCGCCAAATAAAAGGAACTTATCCAACATGTCTGTTAGCTGACATGAAGTTAAAGGGATACTTCAAGATTTTCACTTGTCAGATGAATTAATGGATACCAATTTTATGCCTCTGCTTTAATTTTTTAAGGAATTTGCTAACTAGCATTAGCACAGTTAGAATTGGCTTGTGAAACTACCTCTAACTTCCTTCTTACTGGACACAGAGACATAAAAATGTAATCGGACTCTGGGAAAGTAAATAAACAGAAAAACAAAAATGGCAAAAGTGCTGAGGTATCCCTTTAATTCTTCTTCTATAAGGCATTGATTTCAATGAGATAAAACCAAAAGCAACTGTACCATCACCACTTTCACTGTTATTACAAGTGAGATACAATACAACACAGTTATTAAAGGCAACAAGATGCAGATGCACAACATCAAAAATGGAGTTTCACTGTAGCTAATCAGCTTGCACTGTTATTGCGTGAGATGTCTGCATGTCAGGAGTACTGAATAGAACTCAAACAGTTTCCTGGTTTGGCTAATTCCCTTTTTAAAAATCTTCATCCTGACTAGTTGCTTGTGTAAATAGCCCACCGTTTCATGGATGGCAATTCAGGAATAGTGTTGCATAAATGTTTTTGTGTAACTGTGTCACCAATTACAACCCAATAGAAATCCCCAAAGCATATTTTTCTTGGTTGCCGTGGTCTATGGGGATATAATACATCAATGTGGTTTATGGGGACCAAATACATCGATGTGGTTTATGGGGACCAAATACATCGATGTGGTTTATGGGGACCAAATACATCGATGTGGTTTATGGGGACCAAATACATCGATGTGGTTTATGGGGACCAAATACATCGATGTGGTTTATGGGGACCAAATACATCGATGGGGACCAAATACATCGATGTGGTTTATGGGGACCAAATACATCGATGTGGTCTATGGGGATATAATAAATCAATGTGGTTTATGGGGACCAAATACATCGATGTGGTCTATGGGGATATAATACATCAATGTGGTTTATGGGGACCAAATACATTGATGTGGTTTATGGGGACCAAATACATCGATGTGGTTTATGAGGGCAAAATACAGAGATCGAGATACAGTCATGTATTGACAGAATTGAGTGTGATTAAGACATTCCATTTGCACTTATTCTGCTCCGCGTTGCTGAATATGTATTTTTAGTTTTCAACGGTCCAATGTGGCAAATGAATGGAGGGCCTACAATGCCAGTGAGTTTCAGACTCAGTGCCAATTTGTTTGGTTTGTAATGGCTGCATAAATAATGAGAACAACAGTGGTCAACAAATAGCAGAGTGCCAAAATCCACTCATACATAGTTAATCCATCTGCAATGTAGCCTTACATGCTGACCAGACCGAACACGTCGCCTGCGCAAGCATCGCAAAATACATTTATTGCACCCACACTGCTCGCGCGCGCCAACGAGCGTCTGCGACACCAAGGGCTAAAATAGAATTCTTTCCTATTTCTGACGTAGATCGCGCTGAAAGTCCTGCCTCTCCCATCTCCTCATTGGTTTATAGAAGCAGGTACCCACGTGCCATCTCATTGGTTATACCCACGTGGGTGATTGAAAGACGAATTTTGTTGCCGGTTGTCGTGGTAATACAATGATAGTTTAGCTGCCTTCACCATATAAGTTCAACGATGAAAATGCTTGGAAGGAGGAGAGATGACTAGAAACGATTCGGTTGACTGTTTTATGTGTGAATTCATTTGTCGTAGAGGACCTTGTGCAGTTCAGGTAAAATAACAACTCAATGTTTATATCCCAGGACAAATTAGCAAGCGATGTAAATAGGACAAATTAGCTAGTAAGTGCAGGCTAACTAGCTAAATTGCCATACATGTTTGATGCTTTTTGACCTGTCCCCAAATTAATGTCATTGGTTCAGAGTTTGCTTTGATATTTTAAAATGCGTGTTCACGTTTGGTGTGGGGGGACAAAATACATTTATGCACAATAGCGCATGCGCACAGCCAGTTTGGGTTCCGTGTTAGCCCCAGGAAATCTGAAACTGTAAGTTTCTGCATTTAAGATGTTACATCTAAGTGCTGGGCTATCACTTTCTTAAGTTACATTACCTGAACATGGATTTCAGTTAAGAACTTTGGGCCATTAATAGAAAGGTTGCTGGTTTGAATTCTCACACCAATTGGTTAACAATCTGTTGTTGTACCCTTGAGCAAAGGACTTAAACTTAGTCGCTCTGAACAGTGTCTGCTAAATTACAGAATTGTAAACATGCATTTACAACTGAAATTATTCCTGCATCATATATGTCTTACATTACCTTCTTTATACCCTTTTCTGCATGAACAATGAATTGCAAAAGACTGGATTGGTGAATACAAATTAATGCAACCCTGCCAAGTTTATGGTAGCCCATTGTAATGTATCAACATGGATAGACGGCCATTTGAAAGAACTGGCCCTCCTTCCTCCTTCTCCCCCCTTGTCTTGCATGGAGTCCCAGGGGGAACGTCACACTCTCACTCTTGGATTTTGAAATCCTGGAGTCCTGTGCTTGAATCCTAATCCAGTGGTGGATTGGGAGCTCCTAAAGGACTGTCTTTCTGAATGTGAATGACTGTTCCTCTGGCCTAAATCCCCCCTGCACCATTATGAAGCAGGTCCCTGAGAGATGCTTATGAGGGCGGGGATGGGGGATGGGAGTTAGTGTGGTTGGTAACTGCCTAGCCCTGGTTTTGCCTATTCATGTCCCAGCTGCTCTCACCGTGGCTGCATCACAAATGGCACACAATTACCTATATTGTGCACTACTTTTGCCCATAGCTCTGGTCAAAAGTAGTGCACTATGTAGGGAATATGGTGCCATTTTGGATGCAGCTCCTCCTTCCTCACAGACAGATCCCAGAACTCTGCTGTGGCCATGACTGGATTCAAACCACTCCAACATCTGTGATTTTCAGTGTGGGCAATTTAGCCATATTATTAACCCATTTATATTCCATGATATCATTCAGATCAAGTAAATAGATGTTTTGGTGTATGGGGCAAGGGTTTGGATAATACCATATAATCCATTATTCATAATGATGCAGGCTGTTATGTTATGCTTGAAGTACTTCTTTTTTGGGGCATCAGCATTGTGGGTACCGGAAGGGACAGTTATTTCTGGGATTGGGGCCCAGGGAGCCATGTGTAGAATATAATTGAGCATAAGAGCTTCCCTGCATGGGGCCAGGATGGTACTACAGAAGTAGTACTGTTGGAGACCCCACTCTGCCTTCACTACTGACCCAATGGCCACTGAGTGTGAGGTGGGGTTGGGGTGCACCAGATTGCCCATTAAGGTATGTCCTGGGTGACATGACTAGGGATGGATGGCAGAGGATTATGGTAGTTGAGCGGGGCCTACTTTGAGGTCTATCTATCTCACTGATGGGGCCTTGCCTCTGGCCTGTGCCACCTAGGGGACACAGGGGTTCCTGGGGGTTGCTGTGATGCTGTGAGGACCACGTCAGAGTGACACCCACATGCCAAAAGTGTTTAGATTGGTTTAGGCAGTGGCGCAGTGGACCCGTGTGGGGGAATAGCCGTGTAAAGCACACTCTAATCAGTAGCAGGAAATGGTTTCTATTGGTTTCCATCCAACACTGCATGGGTGTGCTCCCTGCTCACTGACATCCATCAGCAGGCCTCGGGCCACTATCCCTTCTTCAGCGACTGAGTTCATCCCAAATGGCACATTATTTCCTATATAGTGCACTACTTTTGACTTGTGCTCTGGTCCAAAGTAGAGCACTATATAGGAAATAGAGTGCCATTTGGGACTTAGGTCCTGAAAGCCGAAGCGGATGAGCAGTAATTAAAGAAGAGCCTGCATATCCACATTTGAAAACAACATTTTACAAAATGAAACATCCTAGATACTGTATCTGAAAAAAGTCAACATTGGCAATGGCTGAATCAATCTTTTTTATGATGTTATTGCATCCTTTGTGTGCTATTTTGTGAAGTCAGGAAATCCAAATGTTCTTGTTTATGTTCCTGGTCCCAATGTACAATTTATATAAGAGTGTTTATATTTTCAGCATACTTCTTCTGTTTCATCATGTTTCTCTGTATGTAGACACTGTCTGCATCTCAAATGGCACCCTATTCCTTATCTAGTGCACTACTTTTGACCAGGGCCTCTAGTGCACTATATAGGTAATAGGCTGCCATTTAGGAGGCAACCCCTGTCTCTGCTTTTCACATGTGTGCTGAACACTGAAATGAAAAAAGGACATGTGTTTCCCGAGATCTGTGCATCCCATTTACCTGATCTCAGACTTTCATGACTGTTCAAACTCTCTATAGTACCACTCAAAATAATGCGGGTGGAATATATTTAGAGAGACGCTTTATCAAAATGTCCTGTTTCCTTTCCTTTTATCCAACTGTGTAGGCAGCGTATGTAAATAGGAATGGGTGTTTGTTAACAATCATCTCACAAGAGAATTGCTTCAGCAACCAACCCCCACAATTTAATTTCTCTTCCACTCAAAAGTGACCTGTCAAAATGATAATTTGCACCTCCAAAATTCCATTAGTGCTGGTATGGGGGATAGCTAGTTGCCTCTTAGATTGTCTCTCTGGGTCCAGAAAATGGCTGCTGATGGCTAATTATAGTGAACATGCAGGCCACCTTGCCCCGATTCCACGCTCGGACTGTAGAAATAGATTCAGACAGCCAAATCCATCACCTGCTCATCTGCCTACTTCACTGCCATTACTGCTTTGACAGATTCTGTTTGGGACCTGTCACTGTCAATTGTGCTGCCCTCAATCAGAGAGCCTAAATCATTTAACCAGGCATTTTTTATTTGCACGGTACCCCCTGTATTTGATCGACTATCTGGGGTTGTCTGTTTTAATTTATTTTTCTCATTTATTTGAACAAGTGAGAGTGGAGGGAGGTGCTTTAGTAAGAGGTCTGCAGGTGAGGTGAGTGAACTGTGAGGATGCTCATTGCTCACATTCATGAAAGTGCTGCTATATGCAAAATGTGAATCTGCAATAAATGCGGTAAAATCTAATGGTAAGCAGCCACAACTGAACAGCACTGTGGCATGTACAAAAAAATGATGGACAGAAAAATACATCAGATCAGCTGTCTGTATCCCCATTTATGTAAATGGAAATCTCTTATGAGACAAAAGAGGATAGCAACATCTCCAAAGTTCTGTTAAGGGGCCTTATTCTTCCCAAACTATCTGTTTAGGACTACTACTATTAAGGAAAGAAGAATGGCTTCCAAAGTGCACCAACCGGTAAGCTATATCTTTGATCAAAGATTAGTTTTTAGAAGCTGTATGTATTCATGATAGATGCATGTTAATTACCAATGGCCTTCGCTTAAACCCTTGCAGCACACCCCCCAGCCCCAGAAAGTAATTCAACTTCATCCCAAATGGCACCATATTCCCTGTTTTGTGCACTACATTTGACCAAAGCCTTTTTTAAAACATTTATTCATTTATTTAATCTTTATTTAACTAGGCAAGTCAGTTAAGAACAATTTCTTATTTACAATGACGGCCTACCCTGGTAACGTTGGGCCAATTGTGCACCACCCTATGGGACTCCCAATCACGGCCAGATGTGATATAGCCTGGATTTGAACCAGGTACTGTAGTGATGCCTCTTGCACTGAGATGCAGTGCCTTAGATCGTTGCGCCAACCGGGAACCTTTTGGACCCTGCTGAAAAGTAGTGCACTGTACAGGGAATAGGTAGGGTGACATTTGGAACACGCTTCCAGCCTCCCCTGATTCATGGTCAGTGAATTAACTTATTTTTATTGTACCTTCTGAATCATTGGCAAAAGGCTAAAGGAGTCTTTTTGTCCCAGGACACAGATTAGGCATGAAAAATGACCCGCCGTGCACTGTGTGAAACTAGGCAAAGAAAAGTAAATTAGCTAACATAAAAACACGATTAGACAGAGCAATGAGTTTCTTTCAGTGCGGCATCGGGACAGGACGGGTCAGGAGGGACAGTGAAAACCTGTTGATATAGTGCTTTATTAGCCCTGCCAAACCTGCGTGTCACACTACTGTGTTGTTACTCATGAATACATGGCCAGTCATTAATGAGGTTTAAAATGCTAATGCAGGACGCACACATCTGAAAAACTTCATTAACTCTTTCCAGACAGGGCCTGGTGTGTGTGCGTTTGCGTGTATCTTAGAGAGGGCTAAATAAAGGGCAGGAGTGGCAGGGGGTGGGAGGGGAATAACACACGCCTTTTTCTCTTAAATATTACACACACTTACGCAGGCACACACACGTACACAGTATCGGTACAGTAAACACAGTCCAACATTGGTAATCAGCAGGTCTCCCTGTCTGTCTGTGGCTGTCTGTGTGTGGCTGTCTGTGTGTAGCTGTCTGTTAACCACAGTGTGCAATGGAGCAGAGCTAGTGCATTGTGAGGACCAGGCTGATGAGCACTGAGGAGCCTTAGGCTCTGTGAAATGGATTGCATTCATTTTTGGCTGAATTTCACCACAATTATGTTATATATGAGCCATGTGTGCACAACCAGAGAGAGAGGCCATGTGTATACCTGGTTCTAACATGCAGCCCTATTTTTTGACAAGTGTAGACCATTAAAATATGCATTGTGGTCTGATTGAGAGATCCTGAGTGTAGGTTATTTCCCTGACATCTGGAATCAAGGACTCAAAACCCCAATCTTTAAGACAGAGATACATTTGACCCTAACAATTACAGAGGCATTTGTGTGAACAGTAACCTGGGGATGGTTTTCTGTAGTATTATAAATGTAGGAGTTCTAAACTTCTTGAAAAGCACAATGTCTTGAGTAAAAACCAAATTGGATTTATACCAAAACATTGCATGACTGATCATATTTACACCCTACACACCCTGATAGATAAACATGTCCACCAAAATAATATCAAAATACACGCTTGCTTTATCGACTTCCAAAAAGCATTTGATTCTATTTGGCATACAGGACTGTTCTACAAAGTTATTGAAAGTGGTGTAGGGGGTAAAACATGACATAATTAATAATTAAATCAATGTATACTGGCAATATGTGCAGCATTAAAATTGGCAATAAAATAACTGTAAGGGATTTCGTCCTCTTCCTCCGAAGAGGAGAGGCGAAAAGGATCGGAGGACCAATATGTGGCGTGGTGTCCATGGTACTTTTAATATGAAATAGTATACATGAACAACTGAATACAAAAACAATAAACGTGGAATGAACGTAACCTAAAACAGTACCGTGTGGTGAAAAACACAGACATGGAAACAAACACCCACAAACACACAGCGAAACCCAGGCTACCTAAGTATGATTCTCAATCAGAGACAACTAATGACACCTGTCTCTGATTGAGAACCATACTAGGCCGAAACATAGAAATTCCCAAATCATAGAAAAACAAACATAGACTGCCCACCCCAACTCACGCCCTGACCATACTAAATAATGACAAAACAAAGGAAATAAAGGTCAGAACGTGACAATAGCCAAATTCTTTAACCAGGGTTGAGGCCTTCGCCAGGGTTGCAATCTGAGCCCTGCACTCTTCAATATTTACATCAACGAATTGGCTACTTTTCTAGCAAAATGCTCAGCCCCTGGTGTTAGTCTGCACAAATCGGAGGTTTAATGCATACTCTTTGCATACGACCTATGACTGCTTTCAGCCTTAGCACATGGCCTAGAGCAGAGCCTGAACCTGCTAAAGCAGTACTGCCAGACCTGGGCCGCAGTAAACCCC
Organism: Oncorhynchus gorbuscha; assembly: GCF_021184085.1. NCBI lineage: Eukaryota > Metazoa > Chordata > Actinopteri > Salmoniformes > Salmonidae > Oncorhynchus > Oncorhynchus gorbuscha. Next base: position 36,621,015 of record NC_060186.1, read on the forward strand.
CAAAAGACTAAAATAATGGTTTTCCAGAGAAGATGCAGATCTCAGGGAATTAGACCAAAGTTCTCAATTGGGAAAAAATATATAGAGTACTGCACACACTACAGTTACTTAGGTTTAAAAATAAGCTCAACAGGACACCTTAATGAGGCAGTGAATGAACTGAGAGAGAAAGCGACCCACTCTCATATCATTACCAAGCCCTGCAATGCCAAGAGCTGAGAAAAGAGAAGAGTTCGCTCATCCAGCGAGTCCTAGGGCTGAGTTCACAAACCTGTTCTACACACTGAAGCCTCAGGAACAGAACATCCAATCAATCAGAATAAAACAAATTACAAAAAACTACATTTGTTATTGGGAAACAAGCTAAATGCAGTGCTATCAGGCCTTAAATCGACAGTACACCGTGGCTAACTATTTGACCAGGGTTACTGATCAAAACCTTAGAAAAACGGATAAAACTCCGGTAGTAGTTGGAAAACCCTAAGAATCGCTGCACCTCCTTTACCGTGGTAGAAGTCGGCCAATTACGCACGGCTGCAATGCGGTCACTCTCCATCTCCACACCTGACGTGGAAATGCGATACCCTAGGAAGGAGATGGACTGTTGTAAAAACAGGCATTTCTCAGCCTTGACGTACAGGTCATGCTCCAACAGGTGACCAAGCACCCTGCGCACCAGTGACACATGCTTGGCACGTGCAGCGGAGTATATCAACATGTCATCAAGATATACCACTACACTCTTCCCGTGCAGGTCCCTGAAAATCTCGTCTACAAAAGCTTGGAAGACTGATGGCGCATTTATAAACCCGTACGGCATGACGAGTTACTCGTAGTGCCCAGAGGTGGTACTGAAAGCCTTCTTCCACTCGTCTCCCTCTCGGATACGCACCAGATTGTAAGGCCTCCTGAGATCTAGTTTAGTGAAGAAGCGTGCCCCGTGCATTGACTCTATCGCTGTGGCTATGAGCGGTAGCTGGCAACTATACCTCACCGTGATCTGATTTAAACCCCCGTAGTCAATACACTGACGCAGACCTCCCTGCTTCTTCTTCACAAAAAAGAAACTCAAGGAGATGGGTGAAGTGGAGGACCGAATGTACCCCTGACACAAGGATTCGGAGACATGTCGCCCCAATCACCCCTTCGATGAGGTGGTAATTGAGTCGCCTTCTTTTTGTAAAAGGTGAGAGCCAAATCGTCATATTCAGGGGCAACATGCACGGTGGAGACCTGGTCTAGACTCTCCACCATAGTAGATCCAACAGAAACCCCTAAACACCTACCAGAGCACTCTCGCGACCACCCTGTGAGAGTCCTCTGTGGCCAAGAAACAGTAGGGTTATGACAAGCTAACCAGGGTAGGCCCAGCACCAAGGGAAATGCAGGAGAGTCAATAAGGAAAATACACATTTTCTCCGTGTGACCCCCCTGCGTCACCATACCCAAAGGAGCGGTGACCTCCCTAATTAACCCTGACCCTAATGGTCGACTATCTAAGGCGTGAACAGGGAAGGCTCTGGTAGGTGTTTAGGGGTTTCTGTTGGAGCTACTATGGTGGAGAGTCTAGACCAGGTCTCCACCGTGCACGTTGCCCCTGAATACCACCAGACCCCTTTTATTTTTATTTTCAAGTTTCTACTCCGCTAGCCAGCACCTCGTCTTAATAGGTGTGCGTTTCTTTTTCTTCTAGAGTGAACAGGGAAGGACACATCCACGGGAACAATGGGGGTCCCTAAACTGTGAGCTAACGTTCTATCAATGAAATTCCCAGCAGCACCTGAATCTACGAGCGCCTTATGCTGGAAATGCGGGGAAAACTCAGGAAAAGTGACAGACACAAACATATGTGCAACAGAGGACTCTGGGCGAGAATGGTGCCAGCTCACCTGGGAAGACGCCAGAGCGCCCTGCCTGCTGCCTTCCCCGAGGAACCAACCCGGCACCGACCAGCAGTGTGACCTCTGCGGCCACAGATGGTGCACGAGCGGAAAGCCCCTCCGGTCTCCCTGCGCACCGCCCTTCCCATCTCCATGGTTATCGGAGAGGGGATGTGGGAGGATGGAACCACCAGACCCCGATCTGGACGTCCGCGAGTAGCCAGCCGGTCAGGTCCACCAGCTGGTCGAAAATGAGGGTGGTGTCTCTGCAGGCCAGCACCCGACGAACGTCCTCATGCAGACTGCAGCGGTAGTGGTCGATCAGGGCCCTGTTGTTCCATCCCGCGCCGGCAGCCAGGGACCAAAACTGCAGGGCAAACTCCTGTGCGCTCCTCATTTCCTGTCTCAGATGGTAGAGGCGCTCACCCGCCGGGAAAGGGGCACTCAAGAGAGACCCCGGTTGTGCTGGTAGAGGCACTGGAAGAACTCCCGGTCTATTACAGCGGTCCATAGTCTGGACAACGCAATCCATGGCAGCGGCCAGATGGTATAGATTTACCGCATGATCCTGGACGCGCTCCTCCACCTCCTTGGCCAGGGTACCTTCTCCTGCAGGAGGTCAGAGATTCTGTAACAAAGTGTGGTCAGAGATTCTGTAACAAAGTGTGTGTAGGTGGCAGGGAAGTCAGGCGCCGGAGAATTGAGCTTGGTATGAATGGAGTCGTTTAATAAACTTAATTAACAAAACTCCAAAACCAAAATACAATATAAATAAAAGTGGGTACAAGAACCTGTCGCGCACCAATACATAATACACAAACATACAAACAAACAATCTCCGACAAGGACATGATGGAAAACAGACATGTAATTGATGGGATTGGAACCAGGTGTGAAGGAAGACAAGACAAAACCAATGGAAAATGAAAAATGGATCAGTGATGGCTAGAAGATCGGTGACTTCGACCGCAGAACACCGCCTGAACAAGGAGAGGGACCGACTTCGGCGGAAGTCGTGACATAGACACAGGAAAACCTGGCTCCCTATAGAGGAAAGTCTGTGCAACCACTGCACCACAGCAGAAGCTGGGACAGAGCTGCATTTCCTGACAAAAGAATAAAACAATTAGAGGGTGTAATTTCCCCAAATTTGAAGGGTTTCAATTATAAGGGCTTCAAAGACCTCTCTGATGAGAATAGGCTACCCGTCCTGTTGAGGGAGGACGCAGAGAGCTGTGGGTTGACAGCACACTACATTGCTGCCTGCCATAAGATGAGGGACAGTGTCTGTCAGACCAATCAACCTGCGCATGTCCTCTACTGTATGCTTATTGTTATAGTTCAATGTATGGTTATTTTGACCCTTGGTTATTGTTGTTACTGTTGTCCCGTTGACAATTTTGATTCTTATTATCTTAATATTGTAAATATCCAAAGGAAGGTTTGGCAATATGTACATTGTTATGTCATGCCAATAAACCGAATTGACTTGAAAAAAATTGAGAGAGAGAAAGATACATACATCCTTTCCATGGCAACAACACACCTAGGTGTGGCAACCATTGGACAGCTTAGGTTAGGTTTCTTCAGACATTAGACTTTATAAACTCTGCATATTCCTGTCTACTGTTTGGCTGTGTGATGTCTCTCTGTGTTATTGGTGTGTGTGATAGGTAGACATCTGCTGATGTTGGGGACTCCAGCCATTGAGGAGGGGGCATTCTTATCTCAGGATACCTCCCAAAATGGCACTCTATTCCCTACATAGTGTACTACTTTTGGCCAAAGCCCTATCGGCCTCGGTCAAAAGTAGGGCACTATATAGGGATTAGGGTGCCATTTGGGATACATCCTCAGATCTCTCTGGTCACTGGTCACAAGCAGCGAATCCATGAGGCAGTAACCAGTCTGTATACTCCCTATTGGGCCAGCTCTGCTCCTACAGCACACCACCCAACAATGAGTGCAGGTCCTTCTGTCTGTGTCGCACACCTGCCACACACACACACACACACACACACACACACACACACACACACACACACACACACACACACACACACACACACACACACACACACACACACACACACACACACACACACACACACACACACACACACACACACACACACACACACACACACACACACACACACACACACAGACACAGACACGCACACGCACATGGAGGGAAAGAATGGCTGGTTTGATTAAGTCCCAAGCTCCCATTATTATGTTAGGTAGGTGGCGTAGAATTTCAATGATAATCCATAATGCATGAGCAGTTCTGTTGCCATAGCAACATACATTCAAGGTTTCCTGACTTCCAGAAGCATAATTGGGTGTATCTGGAGCGTCAAGGAGGTGCTGTTAAATTCTGCTCATGGAAGAGAAGCATCAATCAAACTGCTGCAGATTACAAGGTACTCATAATCAGATGAAATGCCTTAGAGAAAGAGGAGAGAGACCGTGTGTATATGTGTGTAGGGGGGGATAGAGACAGAGAGAGAGAGAGAGAGAGAGAGAGAGAGAGAGAGAGAGAGAGAGAGGTTACCTTGCGCACATAAAAAAAAATTGATGTCAAGAACAGTTTTACTCCAAAATTTTGAATTTATTTGAATAAATAGATAAATTCAGCGACGGGTTAAAAACAGGCTAAGAGCTTAAAGGCTAAAACAAATATTAAAAGTAAGAGCATAAAATGTGCCACACAAATGCTCTCCTCTATCCTTCATGCTCCTACAACTCCAACACCTCTTTCCTTCCAACTCTCCTCTATCCTTCCAACTCCTACAGATGTCAGATCTTAACTTGATCACTTTTCTGTCGCAGAGAATGTTCCTGCTGAATTAGGAGATTCAAATTAGCCTTCCGAGTCCCTGAAAAAGAGCCGGGCTCTTTCTCTCCAATGCAGGGGCAGTCAAGTCATTGGCATCAGGGCTCGCTATCAAAATAATTTTCTCCCTCGCTCGATCAAGTCCTATTATTGCAACATTCAAATGTATAAAAATGTATCTGAAATGCAGCCATAGACATCAACAACTGTCGTTTTGTATAGCTTAATAACACAAGCTAGATATTGGTCTCCACCAATGGCGTGTATTCATGGAAGCCAAGGGAAGCCAGTCTTCCCCAAATATTTGACCAATAAAAAAATACATTTGATCTTTCGTCTCTCTTTAAAAAAAAAAAATATCCTTCAATTCGCAAGTGGCTGAATCTCACCGAAGAAATCATCCAGGCAAGGGAAACAGCAACCCCTTTGTCTCAATATGTGTAGCCCATGTATCCGACGCTGTTTGGAACAAAAGAGTATGGGACGTTGCCGACATAGCATTTGATTTGATTGATGCCAGCAAGCATTTGGCCACCCCTGATAAAAAAAAATCTCTAAAGAAATTTACCAATCAGCGGCTCCCCAATGGAGGCCGGTTTGGATTTGGCTTCACATCAATCAAATCACATCATTATCAGAAAAACGTGTCTGTTTCTGGTCTGCTTGTGTTGATGACCTGCAGTAGCTAGCTTGCTAAATCAGCCCTTAGTATTTGTGGTTTTGACTTCATTCTCTGTACAGGCCAATGATTATGACTGCAATTCTGATCTAATCATAAATGTATACTGTATATTGTGCCACTTGCCAGAGACAATTTCAGTTCAGTATGTTGTCTAGATGTAGGCTCATGTTTACTAGCTAGCTAACTTAGCTAGTTCATTGTTGCCCATTCAAGAAAATTAGGCTAGCTAGAATTTTAGCTAGGTAGCCTATGAAAACAAAAACTAAAAGCATACAGAGCCATAGACCATTTGCCAACATGAAAGAAAGGAGGATGGCATTGGCATTCATCTAGTCTACAAGTAGGATGAGTCCCAAACACACACACACACACACATACACACACACACATAAATCAATACCATGGACAGCCACATTATATTTAGTAACATTGATTGGAATAAATAGTTTTCATTGTTTTAAACTAAGCATATATAGCCTTGTTGATTTGATGATGTTGAAGTTGAAATGGTGCTGGAATAATGGAGGCAGTGCTCATGTTGTCTTTGTGCTGTCTTTGTGATAACTCGGTGGTTCTAAATCAGTAGAACACTGTTGAAAACATTAACTTGCTTGGCCATGCTGCAGGTCATATAACTATTTGTTCCATGCAATATTTGCTATGTGGACTTCACCGGACAGATGTTGCTCTCCCCTTATTGTATATCACAGTGGCGTATGAACGAATGGGTTATAGAGCAAACAATGCAAATACCATTACATTGGCTGTAATATGGCTGTTTTACTGGCTTGGTTTGGCTTCCCCAAAGATTTTACCTAAGCATCGCTACTGGTCTCCAATAGGCTATAACTTTCAAGTGTCAAAGGTATGCAAAGGTCAACAATTTGATCAATCATGGGCTAGGGTGGTTTAGCGTTTAGGGCAGCTGGGCACATATAGGCCCATATAGGCCTACCGTGTATGTGTGGGTTTGATTCCGGCCCCTGCCCTTTTGGCACAAACAACTCAATCCCCCCGATTGCCTTGTTTTATTTACACGTTTCAAATACAGAAAATACAGGAATATTTCACCCCCCTTCTTGACAAGAAATTACCACGCCAGACACTTTTGGATAAAATAAACAGGAAACAAATAACAATAGGATACACCAACATTAGTTTCCATTCATACAAAGTGTCAGGTAAATTGCCACAGTAGATTTGACGAGGTAAACTATAAAATACTTTATTTCTATTGTACAGAATGCTTGTCAAATAGATAAATTGCACTTGGTCTGTTCAAAAAAGACTACGTTGTTTCGGTTACAATACCAACCAGAGGATGCACATATCTTGAAAGACTTTGGTTGCAAGCAGAATTAAGGGTAAGACCGACATCATCTTTTAGGGAGAGGTTATTTAACTTTTATTTAACCAGAAAGGGCTCATAGAGATTTGAAATTTTGTTTCATGAGCATCCTGGCTAAGATAGGCAGGACCAAGTCATTACAAAATTACAGACAGACAACATGAAAAACTACAAGTAATCTAGTAAAAACCATAGAATTCACAAGAGTATAACACAATCATAAAACAGCAAATTAAAAACATTGACAGGTCAGGGAATCAGCCTCAAAATCCTTCATCAGTGATTTTTTTAAAACAATCGGGACAAGTTCTTCCAGTTTAAAAGTATTTTGCAAGGCGTTCCAAGCCGATGGCGCAAAGTACATAAAAGCCCTTTTACCAAATTCAGTTCAGACATTTGGAACAGTTAGCAGGATAAAGTCCTGCGAAAGAAGAGAGTAACCACCACATATTTGAACAATAAAAATGCCCAAATAAAATGGTAGTAAACCCAAAATGCCTTTGTAAATAAAAGTATACCACTGACTGAGAAGGCCAGCCAACCCTGGTATACAAAGTGCAGTGGTGCGTAAGGGTTTTGCAGGTTAAAATACATCTCAATGCTCCATGGTAAAGGGTGTCAATTAATCTCAAACACTGAGCGGAAGCATTCATGTATAAAATATCTGTAACGGCGTTCATCTGTTGAATGAAGAGAGTCAGACCGAAATGCAGCGTGTAGGTTACTCATGACTTTAATGAAAGTATCGCGGTACATGAAATAACTGAACTAAATACAAAAACAACAGAACGGAACGTGAAACTATTTACAGCCTATCTGGTGACAACAACACAGAGACAGGTACAAACACCCACAAAATACAAAGCGAACTCAGGCTACCTAAATACGGTTCCCAATCAGAGACAACGATAAGCACCTGACTCCAATTGAGAATCGCCTCAGGCAGCCAAGCCTATACAACACCCCTAATTAGCCGCGATCCCAAATACTACAAACCCCAATACGAAAAACAACATATAAACCCATGTCACACCCTGGCCTACCCAAACATATAACAAAAACACAAAATTAAAAAAAGACTACATCTAATGACGTTCTCCTTAATATACTTTTAAAACTCATTTCCTGTATCCCCTTCTCCCTCGTAGTAGATCTCAGCCATATCCAGAGATAAGATATCCTGACTACTCGCACCCTGCAAGGAGAACGGACGGACAGACGGGGGGTACCGCAAGAGAAAATATTTCTATCTACTTCACCATGACATGCTAATGTTAAGGCTGACCACTGGACCAAAGGACAGGTATTAGTGTCAAGGCGTGACAGAACCTCCCCCCTAAGGTGCGGACTCCCGGACGCACCTCTAGAGCATAGGGAGGGCCCGGGTGGGCGTCTGTCCATGGTGGCGGTTCTGGCTCGGGACGTGGACCCCACTCCATTAATGTCCTATTTCCTCCCCTTCGTGTCCTGGGATAATCCACCTTCTCCGCCGACCATGGCCTAATAGTCCTCACCCAGATCCCCACATAACTGAGGAGCAGCTCGGGACAGAGGGGCAGCTCGGGACAGAGGGGCAGCTCGGGACAGAGGGGCAGCCCGGGACAGAGGTGCTGCTCGGGACAGAGGGGCAGCTCGGGACAGAAGCAGCCCGGGACAGAGGGGAAGCCCAGTACTGAGGGGAAGCCCAGTACTGAGGGGAAGCCCGGTACTGAGGGGAAGCCCGTTACTGAGGGGAAGCCCGGTACTGAGAGGAAGCCCAGTACTGAGAGGAAGCCCAGTACTGAGAGGAAGCTCAGGCAGGTAGTAGGCTCCGGTAAATCCTGGCTGGCTGGCGGAACTGGAAGAGACTGGTTGTCTGGCAGATCTGGAAGAGACTGGTTGTCTGGCGGCGCTGGGCTGACTGGCGGCACTAGCGGCGCTGGGCAGACTGGGAGCACTGGCGGCGCTGGGCAGACTGGGAGCACTGGCGGCGCTGGGCAGACTGGTGGCGCTGGGCAGACTGGCGGCGCTGGGCAGACTGGGAGCACTGGCGGCGCTGGGCAGACTGGAGACTCCGGCAGCGCAGGAGAGGAGAAAGGCTCTGGCTGCGCTAAACAGGCGGGAGACTCCGGCAGCGCAGGAGAGGAGAAAAGCGCTGGCTGCGCTAAACAGGCGGGAGACTCCGACAGCTCAGGAAAGGAGAAAAGCACTGGCTGCGCTGAACAGGCGAGGCGCACTGGAGGCCTGGTGCGTGGTGCTGGAACTGGTGGTACTGGATCGAGGACACGCACAGGAAGCCTGGTGCGGGGAGCTGCTACCGGAGGTCTGGTGTGTGGAGGTGTCTCTGGATAGACCGGACCGTGCAGGCGCACTGGAGTTCTTGAGCACCGAGCCTGCCCAAGCTTACCTGGCTCGATGCCCACTGTTACGAATCCCTTTTGGCCCGACAGTCTAGGGGGGATGGTAATGAGACCCGTAACATAGCTCATGCAAATTATTATTGTGACAAAGTAAAAGTGTGCACGAAATAACCACGACAACAGAAATCTACCGTCAAACTCTAGGTTTATTTATAAACACACGGTAATGGGGGGAGCAGGAAAAGGGGCTGAGCTGGACCCAAGGAAAGAAACAATAAATATACAAAAACACACCCCTAAGCTAGACTAGCCTACTTTAACAACAACTAACTAACTAACCAAAAATACAGTGGGTGGTCCGCCCAGTTCTAACTAGTGTATTTAACAAAGTTCACCTACGGGTAGTGTATGCCCATGGGCGACTTGTCTTGGTTTCCCCTTTTCCTACCAGCAAACAAACAAACACCATAACCCAAAAACAATACTCACAGGTGATGACAAAGTGCTATGGAGGTGCTTTAAACAAAAGAGAGGTTTAAGACACAAAGCGAGAGTGAAACACAGAGACCTACAGACATGGCATTTACAGAGAGATTGAGCTAAGCTAAGCTGAGCTGAGCTAGAGATTGAGCTGAGCTGAGCTCTAGAACAAACAAATGGGGTTTTTAAACCATGGGGAAGGAACTGTGATAGGTCAGGAAATAGGAGGAGGTGTGTCTTCTGATTGATGATTGACTGTTGACTGATTGGGGAGTGATGGTTTTCACCTGTGAGGGGAGAAGGAGAGAAAAGAAACACACACACAGGATACACACACACACAGGATAACTGTATCCGTAACACCCACTCTAGCCCGGCCAATAGGAAGGGCTGGTATGTGCCGCACCTGGCTCTGCACCCGCACTGGAAACACCGTGCGCACCATAGCATAACACGGTGCCTGCCCGGTCTCTCTAGCCCAACGGTGAGCACAGGGAGTTTGAGCAGGTCTCCTACCTGGAATAACTATTCTCCCTTCTAGCCCCCCCCAATAATTTTTTTGGGCTGCTTTTCCGGCTTCCAACCTCGTCGCCGTGCTGCCTCCTCATACCAGTGCCTCTCGCTTTAGCCGCATCTATTTCTTCCTTGGGATGGCGATATTCTCCCGGCTGCGCCCAGGGTCCTTTTCCGTCTAATATCATCTCCCAAGACCAGAAGTCCTTATATTGCTGCTTCTCACAATTAACAGGGAGAGTAGGCTCAGGTCTGACTCCTGACTCAGCCACTCTCTCTCTGCGCTTTCCCCTAATAAATATTTGGGAGTTACTTTCGGTATTCGCTCTGCGTCGCAGTGTTTTCCTTTTCGACTCCATTAGTCTATAGCCCTCTTCGCATTGCTGCAGGGAATCCCAGGCGGGCTCCTGCACTCGCTCTGGGTCGGCCGCCCACCTGTCGATTTCTTCCCACGTCGTATAATCCATGCCTCTACCGTCCTCCTTTAGATCCTGCCAGTTTACACACTGCTCGGTCTGTGAGTGGTGGGTGTTTCTGTAACGTCGTTCGTCTGTTGCATGAAGAGAGTCAGACCGAAATGCAGCGTGTAGGTTATTCATGACTTTAATGAAGGAATCGCGGTACATTAAATAACTGAATAAATACAAAAACAACAAACGGAACGTGAAACTAATTACAGCCTATCTGGTGACTACAACACAGAGACAGGAACAAACACCCACAAAATACAAAGCGAAAGTCAGGCTGTCTAAATACGGTTCTCAATCAGAGACAACGACAAGCACCTGACTCTGATTGAGAATCGCCTCAGGCAGCCAAGCCTAACTAGACACACCCCTAATCAGCCGCAATCCCAAATACTACAAACCCCAATACGAATACAACATATAAACCCATGTCACACCCTGGCCTACCCAAACATATAACAAAACACAAAATACAATGACCAAGGCGTGACAATATCCCCATAGTCTAGTAAAGGCATAAATGTAGCTGGCTTCAAAAGAAAAACAGGCCTTATTCCTAAAATAAAATCCCAACTTCAGCTTCAATTTTTTTTGTAAATGGTTGAATATGCAATTTAAAAGAGAGGTCTTCATCAATTAGAATTCAAAGAAATTTATATGAGGTTACCAAATCATGAAAGAAGTCCTGCTCAATAAAACTCTTCAAATTCCTCTTACGAAAAAAGCATGGGTTTGTCTTAGGAACCTTAGTATGTCTAACAGTATCTTTAATTATTTGTTATTCCTATCTCTTACTTTAAGGTATTTTCTTATAACTGCATTATTGGTTAAGGGCTTGTAAGTAAGTATTTCACTGTCAGGTCTACACCTGTTGTATTCGGCGTATGAGACAAATACAATTTTATTTGATTTTAGTTAGCCTTTTAGCTTCCCACACTTACATGTGAAATAATCAGATTTAGAATAAAATAATTTGCCCTGGCAAATGTTCTTATACTTTCCAGTGTAACCTACAATATTATCCTAATTTGATATGCTGCTTCAATGTATTTGCTCTCAGGTAAAAATAGAATGTCATCATTTTTAGTAATGCAGAAAAAATGACATTGCTATCTGTTTTTGCCTAGAATAACTTTCACTTCTAATATACATATATATTTTTTGAGAGTTTCTCTAAGGCTACAATGTTGTTTGGTTTATTGTTTGAAAAGTCGCTGACATTAGCTTTGGTTATCAATACAAAATAGGCTATTTTGATGAATAGATCAGATCAAGGAACCAAGCTACAACACTGCCCCTACGGCAGTGGAAGGAATGATACCTCGGGTCTCAATCTCCAGGTAGATGAAAACTGTGTTGAATGCCGGTGCTTATTACAAGTACTATTGTGACAAAAACGGACATTGCAACGCTGCGCAATGCTCCGTTGGCCCAGTCTATGTATATTCTGTAGATGCCTTTAAAGTCCTTTTTCTGAGGTTGTGAAGAGGTTCGGGAAAAGAGGACCTCTTCCAATTCAATATTCACAAGGTCAAAAGTCAGAGGTGGTCAGGTTGGTTAAATTGTGGGTGCTCTTTTTGGGGATAATGCACAACCGATTGGTTGAAGGCTTCATGGTCTGGAACACATTTATTTGATCAGGGACAGAAATAACATGCAAGGCTGCAGCGGCGAGCCCAGCTGAATCTCTCTCCATAAATATTGAACACAAGAAGAGAGAGGAGAGAGAGGATAAGGCTGGGCCTTAGCCTGAGCTGCAGCTGATAAGCTAAAAATCATGAAATTGGACTTGAGATCCCCGAGACCATTTGCATGAGTTACAGAAGGAAACAGTTCTCTCTATGCAGGGGAGAAAACAACATAAAGCATTCCTGATCAAATCTTCATAATCAAATCAAATACCCCAGTTGATCTGATAGAGAAACCCAAAAGTTGGTGTTCTGACAAGAAATTTATAAGGAATATATACTATTTTTCTGTCTGATTCCACATGGGACCACCCATACGTAGAATGTATGCACACATGACTGTAAGTCGCTTTGGATAAAAGCGTCTGCTAAATGGCATATATTATTATTATTATTACATGCTTTTAATGTTTTTTTCACTTCACAATTAAACCAATTTTTTTCTCATCTGGAAGGAGAATTTCAAAGATTATTATATACATTTTTTAATGAATGCCACAGAGTCATTTTACTATCGAGGAACATTTCACTTTCTCTGGTCATAGGAACATGATTTTGCGCAGAAATAATTTGGTTTGACTTGAGTTTTGCCATCAGGTGGAAGACAGTCCCCTCTCTCTGGTCAGTCTCAGGAAAGTTGAGAGCAGGGACCGTGAGAGGTGGACCCTCTGCTGCTCTCTCTGCTGAGACTGACCATCAGATGCAGGTACCATCAATCCAGTAAAATAAAACGCGAATTATTTAGATTTATGCTCTGTAACTCGCAAGCGATACAACAACTGATCTATTGTATTAGGCATACTGCAGAAACCTCATTCCAACAGAACAGTTTTTTTGTTCTTTACTCAGAAAAGATTAGTGACCACTCCTCTACGAGTACAGTGAGGGCCATAGATACGCTCTGCTCTCTGTGTATGAACGGGACTCCAGCATAAATCAGTGCAGTTAAAACCAATCCTATCTGGATAATATGTGTGAAATGCTTAATAATGTATGTGATATCAAGAGAGAGGTGTATTTTCTGGGTGACCTTAATATTGACTGGCTTTCATCAAGCTGCCCGCTCAAGAGAAAGCTTCAAACTGTAACCAGTGGTTGCAACCTGGTTCAGGTTATCAGTCAACGTATTTACAAACAGCACAGGAATTAAATCATCAACATGTATTGATCACATCTTTACTAATGCTCAGTTGGTAGAGCATGGCGCTTGTAACGCCAGGGTAGTGGGTTCGATCCCCGGGACCACCCATACGTAGAATGTATGCACACATGACTGTAAGTCGCTTTGGATAAAAGCGTCTGCTAAATGGCATATATTATTATTATTATTATAATGCTGCAGAAATCTGCTTTAAAGGAGTATCCAAATCAATCGGATGTAGTGATCCCAATATAGTAGCCATATCTACTAAAAGCAAAGTTCCTAAAGCTGGACCTAATATACTGTATAAGAGGTCATACAATACGTTTTGTAGTGATTCCTATGTTGATGATGTTAAGAATATGTTCTGCTCTGTGGTGTGTAATGAGGAGCAACCAGATGCTCCTCATGAAATTGCTTATTCCAACTACTAATAAGCATTCACCCATTAATAATAGTTAAATAAAGGTTAAGTAAAATAAAAGGACTGTAAAAACTGTTCAAACCTTGTGGATTAATGAAGAATTGTATGATTGAGAGGGATGAGCAAATGGAATGGCAAATAAGTTTGGCTGCACAACCGATTGGAAAACATACTGCACATTGAGAAATAATGTGGCTAAATAAAAATAAGGACATACTATAATATAAAACATAGATAGACAAAAGCTTTGGAGCACCATAAATTACATTCTGGGCAAAAAAGGAAAACTCAGCTCATTCATTCATTCATTCATTGAATCAGATGGCTCATTCATCACACAACTCACTGATATTGCCAGCTACTTTAATTATTTTTTTAATTATCTGCAAGATTAGGAAACTTGGGCATGATATGCCAGCATAAGACACTGACACTCCACATCCAAGTATAACTGACCAAATTCTGAAAGACAAGCATTGTAATTTTGAATTCTGAAAAGTGAGTGAAAAAAGTATATTTCATCAACAATGTTAAGCCACCTGGTTTATAGTGGACGATATTGCCAATTATATTTTCCATATCTTCAATCTAAGCCAACAAGAACATATGCCCTCAGGCCTGGATGGAAGCAACGGTCATTCTGCTACTAAAAGAATAGTAAAGTCCTCTCTACTGGCTCATATACCCAACCAATTAGCTTGTTACCAACACTTAGTAAACTTTTGGAAAAAAGGGTGATTGACCAATGCTATTTTACAGTAAACAAATTGACAACAGATTTTCAGCAAGCTTATAGGGAAGGATATTCAACATGCACTGCATTTACACAAATGACTGATTGATTGGCCGAGAGAAATTGAAAATAAAAAGATTGTGGGAGTTGTTTTGTTAGACTTCAGTGCAGCTTTTTACATTATTGGTAAAAGTCTGCTGCTGGAAAAACGTATGTGTTATGGCTTTACACCCCCTGCTATATTGTGGATAAAGAGTTACCTGTCTAAAACATAATCCAGGTAGAATCCGGAATTCCCCAGGGCAGCTGTCTAGGCCCCTTACTTTTTCAATCTTTACTAATGACATGACACAGGCTTTGCCTAAAGCCTAGTGTGTCTATGTATGTGAATGACTCAACACTTTACAAGTCTGCTATTACAGCGAGTGAAATTACTGCAACACTTAACAAAGAGCTGCAGTCAGTTTTAGAATGGGTGGCAAGAAATAAGTTAGTCTTAAATATTTGAATAACTAAAAGTGTTGTATTTGGGACAAATCATTCACTAAACCCTAAACCTCAACTCAATCGTACTGAATTATGTGGAAATTGAGCAAGTTCAGGTGACTAAATTGCTTGTAAACTGTCATGGTCAAAACATGTTGATACAACAGTAGCTAAGGTTGAGGAGAAGTCAGTCCATAATAAAGTGCTACTCTGCCTCCTTAACACTATCAGCAAGGCAGGTCCTACAGGCCCTAGTTTTGTCTCACCTGGACTACTGTTCAGTCGTGTGGTCAGGTGCCACAAAAAGGGACTTAGGAGAATTACAATTGGATCAGAACAGGGCAGCACGGCTGGCCCTTAAATATACATGGAGAGCTAACATTAATAATATGCATGTCAGTCTCTCAAGGCTCAAAATAGAGTAGAGATTGACTTCATCACTACTTGTTTTGTAAAAAGAATTGACATGCTGAACGCAGGAGCTGCCATGAATACACCACAAGACATGCCACCAGAGGTCTCTTCACAATCCCAAAGTCCTAAACAGTCTATGAGAGGGGCACAGTACTACATAGACCCATGGCTACATGGAACTCTATTCCACATCAGGTAACTGATGCAAGCAGTAGAATCAGATTTTAAAAACAGATACAAATACACCTTATGGAACAGCGGGGACTCTGAAGAGGCACACAGACAGGCACACATACACATGATAACACACTCACTACTCTACACACACGTACACATGGATTTTGTATTGTAGAGATGTGGTACTAGAGCAGTGGCCTGAGGACACATACTCTATATGTTGTGAAAAGTGTTATGAAATGCAATGTCATGTAATCTTTTTTATTGTTTATAACTGCCTTAATGTTGCTGAACTCCGGGAAGAGTAGCTGCTGCCTTGGCATCAGCTAATGGGGATCTTTATTAAATACAAATGCTCTCTGTGTGAACAGAACTCCAGCGCATCAAATCAATGCTGTTTAAACCAATCATATCATTCTGAAGCCTTATGGATTTTGTATAAAGCACAACTGTCAGAGTGTGAGAGGATGAGAGAGTGTGTGCTGTGTGAGAGAGAGAGAACACCATAAGAGGCTTTGATTGGATTACAGACTGGAGGACTGATCTTTTATAGCTAGCACACCTGATGATGATGCATGCACTCCTGAGAGTTAGAGGTTGCATCCCAAATGTCACCCTATTACCCCTTTAGTGCACTACTTTTAACCAGTGCCCATAGCAGGGGAGGGAGTAGGGTGCCATTTGAGATGCAGTGAGTATGTCGGAGAGGAAAAGTTTCTAAAAAGTCCTTGACACAATAAAGCTTAAGACTTTTTAGACTACTTTGCATTTGGCTCATAATGAAAAAACGTACGGATGTCTATCTATTTCAAAAACAAAGATCTCCAAGGATGTCTTCTATCCTGAGTATGTATGTTCAATTCCAGTCTTTATATGAACAGGTTTTATGAGCAATGCCTCCCTCTCCTCCTATGTACTGATTTTCAATCTACTCCCTTTTCTAACTGCCATGTATGGATAGTCACGTCATAAGAGTGACACCAGAGTGTGACTCATGCTGAACGCGGAACGAGAGCGAGCTAGTTTTTTTGTTTTGTTTCTGGAAAAGGCAATAAATAGGCCTGGATGGAAGCAAAGGTCATTCTGCTACTAAAAGAATAGTAAAGTCCTATCTACTGGCTCATATACCCAACCAATTAGCCTGTTACCAACACTTAGTAAACTTTTGGAAAAAAGGGTGATTGACCAATGCTATTTTACAGTAAACAAATTGACAACAGATTTTCAGCAAGCTTATAGGGAAGGATATTCAACATGCACTGCATTTACACAAATGACTGATTGATTGGCCGAGAGAACTTTTTAGACTACTTTGCATTTGGCTCATAATGAAAAAACGTACGGATGTCTATTTATTTCAAAAACAAAGATCTCCAAGGATGTCTTCTATCCTGAGTATGTATGTTCAATTCCAGTCTTTATATGAACAGGGTTTTATGAGCAATGCCTCCCTCTCCTCCTATGTACTGATTTTCAATCTACTCCCTTTTCTAACTGCCATGTATGGATAGTCACGTCATAAGAGTGACACCAGAGTGTGACTCATGCTGAACGCGGAACGAGAGAGAGCTAGTTTTCTTGTTTTGTTTCTGGAAAAGGCAATAAATAGGCCATAGTAGCGAAGTAATTACAAAAACACACATACCACCCTCGTCACACCCGGACCGAAACAAAATAATAAAGAAAACAAAGATATCTAAGATCAGGGTGTGACAGTAATATCTAACAAGTAATCTAACATAACAATTCACAACAACTACCTTATACACACAAGTGTAAAGGAATTAATAAGAATATGTACATTAAAAAATATATATATATATACATTTAAATGAGCGAGGGCCAAACGGCATAGGCAAGATGCAGTAGGTATAGAGAAAAGAAAATACTTATGAGATGAGTAATGTAGGGTTTGCAAACATTATATAAAGTGTCATTGTTTAAAGTGGCTAGTGATACATTTATTACATCAATTTTTCATTATTATTAAAGTGGCTAGAGATGAATCAGTATGTTGGCAGCGGCCACTCAATGTTAGTGATGGCTGTTTAACAGTCTGATGGCCTTGAGATAGAAGCTGTTTTTAAGTCTCTTGGTCCCCGCTTTGATGCACCTGTACTGACCTCGCCTTCTGGATGATAGCGGGGTGAACAGGCAGTGGCTCAGGTGGTTTTTGTCCTTGATGATCTTTTTGGCCTTCCTGTGACATCGGGTGGTGTAGGTGTCCTGGAGGGCAGGTAGTTTGCCCTCGGTGATGCGTTGTGCAGACCTCACTACTCTGGAGAGCCTTACAGTTGTGGACAGAGCAGTTGCTTTACCACGCGGGGATACAGCCCGACAGGATGCTCTCGATTGTGCATCTGTAAAGGTTTGTGAGTGTTTTAGGTGACAAGCCGAACTTCTTCAGCCTCCTGAGGTTGAAGAGGCGCTGCTGCGCCTTCTTCACCACGCAATCTCCTTTGTTTTGTTGACATTGAGTGTGAGGTTATTTTCCTGACACCACACTCCGAGGGCCCTCACCTGCTCCCTGTAGGCTGTCTCGTCGTTGTTGGCAATCAAGCCTACCACTGTAATGTCGTCTGTAAACTTGATGATTGAGTTGGAGGCATGCATGGCCACGCAGTCATGGGTGAACAGGGAGAACAGGGAAATTCAGGACCCAGTTGCACAGAGCGGGGTCGAGACCCAGGGTCTCAAGCTTAATGACGAGTTTGGAGGGTACTTCGGAGTTAAATGCTGACCAGTAGTCGGTGAACAGCATTCTTACATAGGTATTCCTCTTGTCCACATGGGTTAGGGCAGTGTGCAGTTTGATTGCGATTGCATCGTCTGTGAACCTATGGGGGTGGTAAGCAAATTGGAGTGGGTGTCAGGTAGGATGGAGGTGATATGGTCCTTGACTAGTGTCTCAAAGCACTTCATGGTGACGGAAGTGAGTGCTACGGGGCAATAGTCATTTTGCTCAGTTACCTTCGCTTTCTTGGGAACGGGAACAATGGTGGCCCTCTTGAAGCATTTGGGAACAGCAGACTGGGATAAGGATTGATTGAATATGTCCGTAAACACACCAGCCAGCTGGTCTGAGCATGCTCTGAGGATACGGCTGGGGATGCCTTCAGCACCGGCAGCCTTGCGAGGGTTAACACGTTTAAATGTTTTACTCACGGCGGCTGCAGTGAAGGGGAGGCCGCAGGTTTTGGTAGCGGGCAGTGTCAGTGGCACTGTATTGTCCTCAAAGCGAGCAAAGTTGTTTAGTTTGTCTGGGAGCAAGACATCGTGGTACGCGACTGGGCTGGTTTTCCTTTTGTAGTCCCTGATTGACTGTAGACCCCATATACCTCTCGTGTCTCAGCCGTTGAATTGCAACTCTACTTTGTCTCTATACTGACGCTTAGCAGGTTTAATTGCCTTGCGGAGGGAATAGCTACACTGTTTGTATTCGGTCATGTTTCCGGGCACATTGCCCTGATTAAAAGCAGTGGTTTGCACTTTCAGATTTGCGCGAATGTTGCCATCAATTAACGGTTTCTGGTTGGTGAATGTTTTAATAGACGCTGTGGGTACAACATCCCCTTCACCTGCACTTGCTAATAAACTTGCTCACCGAATCAGCGTATTCATCAATGTTGTTTCGGGTGCTATGCGGAACATATCAGGTGTACGGTGTTTCCGTCGACACATTGTGCACATTGGGCTGGCTTCCGGGTTGGATGGGCATTGTGTCAAGAAGCAGTGCGGTTTGGTTTGGTTGTGTTTTGGAGGACGCATGGCTTTCGACCTTCACGTCACCCCGCTCCTCCGCTCTCTCCACTGGCTTCCAGTTGAAGCTCGCATCCGCTACAAGACCATGGTGCTTGCCTACGGAGCTGTGAGGGGAACGGCACCTCAGTACCTCCAGGCTCTGATCAGGCCCTACACCCAAATAAGGGCACTGCGTTCATCCACCTCTGGCCTGCTCGCCTCCCTACCACTGAGGAAGTACAGTTCCCGCTCAGCCCAGTCAAAACTGTTCGCTGCTCTGGCTCCCCAATGGTGGAACAAACTCCCTCACGACGTCAGGACAGCGGAGTCAATCACCACCTTCCGGAGACACCTGAAACCCCACCTCTTTAAGGAATACTTAGGATAGGATAAAGTAATCCTTCTCACCCCCCCCCTTAAAATATTTAGATGCACTATTGTAAAGTGGCTGTTCCACTGGATGTCATAAGGTGAATGCACCAATTTGTAAGTCGCTCTGGATAAGAGCGTCTGCTAAATGACTTAAATGTAAATGTAAATGTACCTCTCCCGAGTCCGTACGGTAGTTGCAGTGATGAGACAAGACTGTAACTACTACGAATTGGATACCATGAAATTGGGGAGAAAAAAAATGGGTCAAAATACAACAACATTTTTTTTAAATGATTAAACGACACCTCATGGAATGGCGGGGACTGTGAGGGGACACGCTCACACAGACACACTATCGGTCACAAAAAAATGTTTTATTTTTCATTATGTTTATTGTTTTTTAGTTATATTGTTTGTATATCGTTGTATTTTGGATTTATGTGACTGTCTTTGTCTATCAGTGTAGATTTTGTTGCTTGTCGTGTTTTGTGTTTCTTGTAGACCCCAGGAAGAGTAGCTGCTGCTTCTGCAAAAGTTAATGGAGATCCAAATAAACAAACAAATAAATTCATTATGATTCCTCAGGTTGTTGATTTGATTGGAATAGAGCAGCAAGCCGTCCAAGAAGTTCATCATCGATGTTGCATATTTTTACAGTAATTTGTCTCTAGGCTCAGCATTTATTGTTTGGGAATGTCATGCAGGTGAATGAGGACCCAAAAGCGACTTGGCGAAAACAAAGTTTTTAATCCAGTAAATAAACTTTACAAAACAAAAGGCATAATACTACTCGTAAAGACGAGAACAGACTGGAGACTAGATCAAGAACTGCCGGTTGCCTCGGGAAGGCACTTGAACCTAGCAGACTCAGACACCTGCTCACCACGCAGCATCTGAGGGAAACACGACACGACAGGGCAAAACATAGACACAGCACGGTGAATTATAGATAAGGATCCGACCGGGCAGGAACGGAAAACAAGGAGAGAAATAGGGACTCTAATCAGGGAAAAGGATCGGGAACAGGTGTGGGAAGACTAAATGATGATTAGGGGAATAGGAACAGCTGGGAGCAGGAACGGAACGATAGAGAGAAGAGAGAGCGGGAGAGTGAGAGAGGGAGGGGGAGAGAGAGGGATAGAAAGAGGGAAAGAACCCAACAAGACCAGCAGAGGGAAACGAACAGAAGGGGAAGCACAGGGACAAGACATGACAATCAATGACAAAACATGACAGTACCCCCCACTCACCGGCGCCTCCTGGCGCACTCGAGGAGGAATCCTGGCGGCAACGGAGGAAATCATCAATGAGTGAACGGTCCAGCACGTCCCGAGACGGAACCCAACTCCTCTCCTCAGGACCGTAACCCTCCCAATCCACTAAGTATTGGTGACCCCGTCCCCGAGAACGCATGTCCATGATCTTATGTACCTTGTAAATAGGTGCGCTCTCGACAAGGACGGGAGGGGGGAGGGAAGACGAACGGGGGTGCGAAGAAAGGGCTTGACACAGGAGACATGGAAGACAGGATGGACGCGACGAAGATGTCGCGGAAGAAGCAGTCGCACAGCGACAGGATTGACGACCTGGGAGACACGGAACGGACCAATGAACCGCGGAGTCAACTTACGAGAAGCTGTCGAAGAGGAAGGTTGCGAGTGGAAAGCCACACTCTCTGGCCGCAACAATACCTTGGACTCTTAATCCTGCGTTTATTGGCGGCTCTCACAGTCTGTGCCCTGTAACGGCAAAGTGCAGACCTCACCCTCCTCCAGGTGCGCTCACAACGTTGGACAAACGCTTGAGCGGAGGGAACGCTGGACTCGGCAAGCTGGGAAGAGAATAGAGGAGGCTGGTAACCCAGACTACTCTGAAACGGAGATAACCCGGTAGCAGACGAAGGAAGCGAGTTGTGAGCGTATTCTGCCCAGGGGAGCTGTTCTGCCCAAGACGCAGGGTTTCTGAAAGAAAGGCTGCGTAGTATGCGACCAATCGTCTGATTGGCCCTCTCTGCTTGACCGTTAGACTGGGGATGAAACCCGGAAGAGAGACTGACGGACGCACCAATCAAACGACAGAACTCCCTTCAAAACTGTGACGTGAATTGCGGGCCTCTGTCTGAAACGGCGTCTAACGGGAGGCCATGAATTCTGAACACATTCTCGATAATGATTTGTGCCGTCTCCTTAGCGGAAGGAAGTTTAGCGAGGGGAATGAAATGTGCCGCCTTAGAGAACCTATCGACAACCGTAAGAATCACAGTCTTCCCCGCAGACAAAGGCAGACCGGTAATGAAGTCTAGGGCGATGTGAGACCATGGTCGAGAAGGAATGGGGAGCGGTCTGAGACGACTGGCAGGAGGAGAGTTACCCGACTTAGTCTGCGCGCAGTCCGAACAAGCAGCCACGAAACGGCGCGTGTCACGCTCCTGAGTCGGCCACCAAAAGCGCTGGCGAATAGACGCAAGAGTGCCTCGAACACCGGGATGACCAGCTAACTTGGCAGAGTGAGCCCACTGAAGAACAGCCAGACGAGTGGAAACAGGAACGAAAAGGAGGTTACTAGGACAAGCGCGGCGACGCAGTGTGCGTGAGTGCTTGCTTAACCTGTCTTTCAATTCCCCAGACTGTCAACCCGACAACACGCCCATAAGGAAGAATCCCTCGGGATCAGTAGAAGCCACAGAAGAACTAAACAGACGGGATAAGGCATCAGGCTTGGTGTTCTTGCTACCCGGACGGTAAGAAATCACAAACTCGAAACGAGCGAAAAACAACGCCCAACGAGCTTGACGGGCATTAAGTCGTTTGGCAGAACGGATGTACTCAAGGTTCTTATGGTCTGTCCAAACGACAAAAGGAACGGTCGCCCCCTCCAACCACTGTCGCCATTCGCCTAGGGCTAAGCGGATGGCGAGCAGTTCACGGTTACCCACATCATAGTTGCGCTCAGATGGCGACAGGCGATGAGAAAAATAAGCGCAAGGATGAACCTTATCGTCAGACTGGAAGCGCTGGGATAGAATGGCTCCCACGCCTACCTCTGAAGCGTCAACCTCGACAATGAATTGTCTAGTGACGTCAGGAGTAACGAGGATAGGAGCGGACGTAAAACGTTCTTTTAGAAGATCAAAAGCTCCCTGGGCGGAACCGGACCACTTAAAACACGTCTTGACAGAAGTAAGAGCTGTGAGAGGGGCAGCAACTTGACCGAAATTACGAATGAAACGCCGATAGAAATTAGCGAAACCTAAAAAGCGCTGCAACTCGACACGTGACCTTGGAACGGGC
Source organism: Oncorhynchus gorbuscha (assembly GCF_021184085.1). Lineage (NCBI taxonomy): Eukaryota > Metazoa > Chordata > Actinopteri > Salmoniformes > Salmonidae > Oncorhynchus > Oncorhynchus gorbuscha. Next base: position 36,644,029 of record NC_060186.1, read on the forward strand.
CAATCACTGACAGCTTGGACCTTAGCGGAATCCATCTGAATGCCTTCAGCGGAAATAACGGAACCGAGAAAAGTAACGGAGGAGACATGAAAAGAGCACTTCTCAGCCTTTACGTAGAGACAATTCTCTAAAAGGCGCTGTAGAACACGTCGAACGTGCTGAACATGAATCTCGAGTGACGGTGAAAAAATCAGGATATCGTCAAGATAGACAAAAACAAAGATGTTCAGCATGTCTCTCAGAACATCATTAACTAATGCCTGAAAAACAGCTGGCGCATTGGCGAGACCAAACGGCAGAACCCGGTACTCAAAATGCCCTAACGGAGTGTTAAACGCCGTTTTCCACTCGTCCCCTCTCTGATGCGCACGAGATGGTAAGCGTTACGAAGGTCCAACTTAGTAAAGCACCTGGCTCCCTGCAGAATCTCGAAGGCTGATGACATAAGGGGAAGCGGATAACGATTCTTAACCGTTATGTCATTCAGCCCTCGATAATCCACGCAGGGGCGCAGAGTACCGTCCTTCTTCTTAACAAAAAAGAACCCCGCCCCGGCCGGAGAGGAAGAAGGCACTATGGTACCGGCGTCAAGAGACACAGATAAATAATCCTCGAGAGCCTTACGTTCGGGAGCCGACAGAGAGTATAGTCTACCCCGAGGAGGAGTGGTCCCCGGAAGGAGATCAATACTACAATCATACGACCGGTGAGGAGGAAGGGAGTTGGCTCGGGACCGACTGAAGACCGTGCGCAGATCATGATATTCCTCCGGCACTCCTGTCAAATCGCCAGGTTCCTCCTGAGAAGTGGGGACAGAAGAAATGGGAGGGATGGCAGACATTAAACACTTCACATGACAAGAAACGTTCCAGGATAGGATAGAATTACTAGACCAATTAATAGAAGGATTATGACATACTAGCCAGGGATGACCCAAAACAACAGGTGTAAAAGGTGAACGAAAAATCAAAAAGAAATAGTCTCACTGTGGTTACCAGATACTGTGAGAGTTAAAGGTAGTGTCTCAAATCTGATACTGGGAAGATGACTACCATCTAAGGCAAACATGGGCGTAGGCTTGTCTAACTGTCTGAAAGGAATGTCATGTTTCCGAGCCCATGCTTCGTCCATGAAACAACCCTCAGCCCCAGAGTCAATCAAGGCACTGCATGTAGCACCCGAACCGGTCCAGCGTAGATGGACCGACATAGTAGTACATGATCTAGATGAAGAGACCTGAGTAGTAGCGCTCACCAGTAGCCCTCCGCTTACTGATGAGCTCTGGCCTTTACTGGACATGAATTGACAAAATGTCCATCAAATCCGCAATAGAGGCACAGGCGGTTGGTGATCCTCCGTTCCCTCTCCTTAGTCGAGATGCGAATCCCTCCCAGCTGCATGGGCTCAGTCTCTGAGCCAGAGGAGGGAGATGGTTGCGATGCGGAGCAGGGAAACACCGTTGATGCGAGCTCTCTTCCACGAGCCCGGTGACGAAGATCTACCCGTCGTTCTATGCGGATGGCGAGAGCAATCAAAGAGTCCACATCTGAAGGAACCTCCCGGGAGAGAATCTCATCCTTAACCACTGCGTGAGTCCCTCCAGAAAACGAGCGAGCAGCGCCGGCTCGTTCCACTCACTAGAGGCAGCAAGAGTGCGAAACTCAATAGAGTAATCCGTTATGGATCGATCACCTTGGCATAGGGAAGCCAGGGCCCTAGAAGCCTCCCTACCAAAAACTGAACGGTCAAAAACCCGAATCATCTCCTCTTTAAAGTTCTGGTATTTGTTAGAGCAATCAGCCCTTGCCTCCCAGATAGCTGTGCCCCACTCTCGAGCCCGGCCAGTAAGGAGTGAAATGACGTAAGCAACCCGAGCTCTCTCTCTAGAGTATGTGTTGGGTTGGAGAGAGAACACAATCTCACACTGGGTGAGAAAGGAGCGGCACTCAGTGGGCTGCCCGGAGTAGCAAGGTGGGTTATTAACCCTAGGTTCTGGAGGCTCGGCAGGCCAGGAAGTAACAGGTGGCACGAGACGAAGATTCTGGAACTGTCCAGAGAGGTCGGAAACCTGAGCGGCCAGGTTCTCCACGGCATGGCGAGCAGCAGACAATTCCTGCTCGTGTCTGCCGAGCATGGCTCCTTGGATCTCGACGGCAGTGTTACGAACGTCTGTAGTCGCTGGGTCCATTCCTTGGTCGGATCCTTCTGTCATGCAGGTGAATGAGGACCCAAAAGCGACTTGGCGAAAACAGAGTTTTTAATCCAGTAAATAAACTTTACAAAACAAAAGGCATAATACTACTCGTAAAGACGAGAACAGACTGGAGACTAGATCAAGAACTGCCGGTTGCCTCGGGAAGGCACTTGAACCTAGCAGACTCAGACACCTGCTCACCACGCAGCATCTGAGGGAAACACGACACGACAGGGCAAAACATAGACACAGCACGGTGAATTATAGATAAGGATCAGACCGGGCAGGAACGGAAAACAAGGAGAGAAATAGGGACTCTAATCAGGGAAAAGGATCGGGAACAGGTGTGGGAAGACTAAATGATGATTAGGGGAATAGGAACAGCTGGGAGCAGGAACGGAACGATAGAGAGAAGAGAGAGCGGGAGAGTGAGAGAGGGAGGGGGAGAGAGAGGGATAGAAAGAGGGAAAGAACCCAACAAGACCAGCAGAGGGAAACGAACAGAAGGGGAAGCACAGGGACAAGACATGACAATCAATGACAAAACATGACAGGGAAGTCTGAGTTAAGTTATTGAACTGTAAATTCATCACTCTTCTGTACTTTAATGTGTGATATTTGGATCAACAATATTTACAGTTGAAGTCGGAAGTTTACATACACCTTGCCAAATATATTTAAACTCATTTTTCACAATTCTTGATATTTAAACTTTGTAAAATGTCCCTGTCTTAGGTCAGTAAGGATCACCACTTTATTTTAAGAATCTGAAATGTCAGAATTTATTCTATGATTTATTTCAGCCTTTATTTATTTATTTCATCACATTCCCAGTGGGTCAGAAGTTTACATACACTCATTTAGTATTTGGTAGCATTGCCTTTAAATTGTTTAACTGATTCAAACATTTTGGGTAGCCTTCCACAAGCTTCCCACAATAAGTTGGATGAATTTTGACCCATTCCTCCTGACAGAGCTGGTGTAACTGAGTAAGGTTTGTAGGCCTCCTTGCTTGCACACACTTTTTCAGTTCTGCCCACAATTTTTCTATGGGATTGAGGTCAGGGCTTTGTGATGGGCACTCCAATAGCTTGACTTTTCCTCCAAACATAACGATGGTCATTATGGCCAAACAGTTCTATTTTTGTTTCATCAGACCAGAGGACATTTCTCCAAAAAGTACGATCTTTGTCCCCATGTGCAGTTGCAAACCGTAGTCTGGCTTTTTTATGGCGGTTTTGGAGCAGTGGCTTCTTCCTTGCCAAGCAGACTTTCAGGTTATGTCAATATAGGACTCGCTTTACTGTGGATATAGATACTTTTGTACCTGTTTCCTCCAGCATCTTCACAAGGTCCTTTGCTGTTGTTCTAGGATTGATTTGCACTTTTCGCACCACAATACGTTCATTTCTAGGAGACAGAACGCGTCTCCTTCATGAGCGGTATGACGGCTGTGTGGTCCCATGGTGTTTATACCTGCATACTATTGTTTGTACAGATGAACATGGTACCTTCAAGAATTTGGAAATTGCCCCCAAGGATGAGCCAGACTTGTGGAGGTCTACAATTTTTTTTCTGAGGTCTTAGCTGATTTATTTTGATTTTCCCATGATGTCAAACAAAGAGGCACTGAGTTTGAAGGTAGACCTTGAAATACATCCACAGGTACACCTCCAATTGACACAAATTATGTCAATTAGCCTATCAAAATGCTTCTAAAGACATTTTCAAGCTGTTTAAAGGCACAGTCAACTTAGTGTATGTAAACTTCTGACCCACTGGAATTGCAATACAGTGAATTATAAGTGAAATAATCTGTCTGTAAACAATTGTTGGAAAAATGACTTGTGTCATGCACAAAGTAGATGTCCTAACCGACTTGCCGACTTGTTCGTTAATAACAAGAAATTTGTGGAGTGGTTGATAAACAAGTTTTAATGATTCCAACCTAAGGGTATGTAAACTTCCGACTTCAACTGTACCTCAGGTCAAATGCATCTTTCCTTCCATGTTTCAGGAACAGGTTGCATGGTTCCGGGGATTTTCTCATCATGGAGGAAAGGATTGCATCCCAAATAGCACCCTATTTAATATATAGTGCCCTATGGGCCCTGGTCAAAAGTTGTGCATTATGTAGGGAATAGGGTGCAATTTATATGGCCTAGGTCTTGGCCTGTGTAAAAAACACATTCTCTCATCTACTGGTGGTATCTGTATGGTAAGTGTTCATGATGTAATCTTTAATGAAACGAACTGAACTCTGAAATACAAAACAATAAAGTGAACAAACGAAAACCGAAACAGTACCGTGGGGCCCAAACACTCACACGGAAACAAACACCCACAAACCAAAAGTGAAACCCAGGCTACCTAAGTATGATTCTCAATCAGAGACAACTAACGACACCTGCCTCTGATTGAGAACCATACTATTCCGCACACAAAAGACAACATGAAAAAACAAACAGACTGTCCACCTCAACTTAAGCCCTGACCATACTAAAACAAAGAATAAAATAACAGAACTATGGTCAGAACGTGACAGTATCAATCATTCAGCCGGACTGTTTTTCCTCTACACGTCCTTCACTCTATTTTGATATGTGTCTCTTTATATTATTTATAACATGACAGAATAATGTGTGTGAGGAATTAAATGTAGCGGTGAAACCAGGCCAATACAGGCATAGTCGACTCTGCGAAACTCTTATTGCTCTGTATTGGCTGTGCATCATGAGTTTCTGTGGGCTGATTTTAGGGGATTTGAGGAAATATTTGGCTAATGCTTTGAGGGAGAGTGCTGGAGTGTGTCCTTGGCCTACACCTGAGTGTTGAAGCATGTCCTTTGCCTACACTACGGCCTGGGCTTGTTCTCCCCATGTCGCCTCTGCAGGACAACAATCTTTGGAGGATTCAATTGATTGTTCACTTGGCACCCTGCCAAGCACTTACACCCCTGCCTGTTTTATGAGAAATTGTCCTGAGTACAATTAATATTAGTAATGGGCACCAATATGGAAAATATATATAGAGAGAGAGATTTCAGTTGCATTCTTTCGGACCAATGTCGATATCATATCGGTTTGAATGAATAACATTGCAACTGCAATGAATAAATGAATAACATTGCGACTTCACTTCCATGACTTTGTGAAGTCCAGACAACTTCTTGCTGATTGCAATTTGGGCATGTGTGAATGTTCTGGGACCCTAACCTACCCAACCAGTTTGAATACAAATATAAAGCCCGTTGATGGCCCACCAGCAGACAGTTAAGTATGCTAAATTGAGTGCCTGTCAGAGGATACTGGTGCCCGCCACAAATCAATGTTCATACATCACAGTCATGATAAATACTGAAAGAGAGAGAAATATACCTATTTCACAGAGAATTCACCGTATGTTACCTATAAAAACAATCTGGCCATGTTTATATGATCCTCTTTCAAACAGTCCCATTTTTCTTGCCGGTATAACCCCCTTAATTACTTTGGGAGCAAGAGACTTTGACCTGGTCGTTGCCACCATTTTTATGGTAACCTGACCATGACAGCATTGATCAAGTTCTAAATTCATGCACTGCTTTTATTGCTTCACATTCACAACCATAAGTTTGCTATTTTTGCTCTCCACACTTGTAAATAATTAGTAAATACTTACCTTATAATGTGCTAATTGTCCTGTTATGATGAATAAAAAATCTAACTCAAAACATTGTCAGATATGTTCTGGTAATTACAGTGCCTTCAGAAAGTATTGACTTTTTCCACATTTTGTTGTCGTACAAAGTGGGATTGAAATGGATTTCATTTTCATTTTTTTTGTGAACCATCTAGACAAAATAGTGTGTAATGTCAAAGTTGGGGAAACTTCCAACATTTGAAAAAAAATATATATATATATATGAACAATAAAACAATAAGATTTCTTCATGAGATATGCATTCAAGCCAATACATGTTAGAATCACCTTTGGCAGTGATTACAGTATTTCTGGGTAAGTCTCTAAGAGCTTTCCACAACTGGATTGTGCAACATTTCCCTTGTATTAATTAACAAATTATTCATGCTCTGTCAAATTGATGATTGCTAGACAACCATTTTCAGCTCTTGCCATAGATTTTCAAGCAGATTTAAGTCAAAACTGTAACTCGGCCACTCAGGAATATTCACTGTCTTCTTAAGAAACTCCAGTGTAGATTTGGCCTTGTTTTTTAGGCTAACGTCCTGCTGAAAGGTAAATTTGAAGTTTAAAACTTCCACTTTAAAATGTAAGACTTGATTTGCCCTAAAAAATAATATGAAACCCTACAAAAATGTCCATGAATTAAAATCGACACAATAATTAGCATCTCCTGTAGGATCTTAGATTTGTAGATCAAGAGGTAGAAAACAATATACAGCGTTTCTTTCACATATATAAAGTAAAGGCGGTATGCTTTTATTTTATTTAACTAGGCAAGACAGTTAAAGAACAAATTCTTATTTTCAATGACGGCCTACCTCAGACAAACCCGGACAACGCTGGGTCAATTGTGCGCCGCCCTATGGGACTCCCAATCACGGCCGGTTGTGATACAGCCTGGAATCGAGCCAGGGTTTGTTGTGATGCCTTGCGCTGAGATTGAGTGCCTTAGAACGCTGCGCCACTCGGGAGGGTATAAAGAAGACGGTATGGTAAAGATCACAAGATTTTGTTTAGGTATGAAAAGGATGAGAGAAAGAGAAAACGAGGGTGTTAGGAAGTTTAGAAACGTCTTCAGATGCCATGTAAGTCTTATATGTCACGTGCAGGCCACCTTTTTCTTCCTATATCAGCATATCTAAGTGGGAGGGAGCCGGGAGAACTACGGTTCTCATTTGACCAACCTCTTATTCCAGAGGGGTTTTTCCTTCCTGCTTGCAAATTGATCCGGCAGCCCTTCAGCCTTTCAGGAAGCAGCCAAACTTCTCGCTCTCTCTAGCCAAGCTCCCAAACACTGTGTCCCATATGGCACCCTCTTCCCTATACAGGCATGTCATTGCATAAAATGTCGAAATGAGATCCTCTCCAGGACCACTCTGAAATAAAAAATATAAAATCACATAATCACATTATAAAGGTACAATGGAGATTATTTTAATTTTATTTTTAGCAGTATCTCTGACCCCCCTTCCCCCCGCCACACACACACACACACACACACACACACACACACACACACACACACACACACACACACACACACACACACACACACACACACACACACACACACACACACACACACACACACACACACACAGTTTGCATTACGTCTATGCGGTCAGATAAATGTGTGAATCGTAAAAGCAAAGCTTCCACCAATCATTCAAGTCACTCTTAGTAGTTATCTAGACCATCACACACAGACACAGACAGACACACACACACACACTTCCTACACTCCCAGATTTTAATTGAAGAACCAAAAGAGCTGCTGACGCCTCATTTTGAATGCACAGCCATTGTTCAGGTGACAAAATATCATGGGGGATGTGATTGAGTGGGGCTGGATGGATGGGCCGGTGCATGGGCCATTCCCCAGTGTTTTGCAAATTAATCTGCCCTCAACGGCCTTTAGGAAAGCCTGGATGAATCACATGGGACAACCCCAACCCCCCGTACACACACACACATTCACCAATCAAACCCTCTGTCTGTGCTCAAGATGATTTAGTCTCAAACCGTTAACCATGTACTTTGCCAGTTAGACTGTAGACTGTAACGGGTGGTAAAAAGTAGTTGACAATGTCATACATTCACTGAGTTTCATTGTTTTAAAGAAAGAGGTGACTAGAAAAGTGTCAAGATTATCTGTGTAATGAACACGATGGGAGACAGAGAGCTGGTGTCAAGCGCAAGGCGCAGCAGGTGTTTATTTGTAAAGGACCACAGGAGGAGGCAGATAGCTGGGTCCAGGTCCAGGGGTCCAAAAAGGAAACCGTAAAGGCAGGGAAAAGGCTAGTAAACGTCGTCCGGGAGATCAGGCAATAGGTTGGTAATAGGAAATCCAATAGGCTAAAGTACAGGCAGATGGCATCATTAGTGAGGCAGGCAAAATCTACCATACACGGGAGGATTAAATTATGGGAAAACCAGCGCTCCGACTAGAAGTGTGTCACAAAACAATCAATACCTCACAATGATGGTGTGCAAAGAAGTGAACTAAATAGTGTGTGATAATGACATACAGGTGTGTGACCAGGTGATCAGAATTCAGGTGATTGGGATCTAGAGCGTGAGCTGCGTTCAGGGGATCTATGTGTTTGAGAGTGTGCGCTGGAAAGTGAGCTGTATTCAGGGGATCTATGTGTTTGAGAGTGTGAGTTGGAAGCAGATGTTACAATTGGTGTATCTTAATTAATATCACTTATTTTGCCACTTTCCAGTAAACTATGGTTTACTGTACTTTAAAGGGAAGCAAATATACAGTGTGTATATACAAGTAGGCCCCATTGTGATACACAACACACTCTGTGGTCCAGAGTTGACTTCTTTATAAACAACTAAGCCCTACAGAAGAAGAACCATATATGTGAATTTTACATTATTAGATCAATGATGTTTTCAAATGTCATTATCTGCTGACTGTAACATCAAGAGTTTTAGCAGAGATGTGTAACATTCTAAGTTCAAATGATTTAGATTGTTTATACAAATGTAACTAAATCTGCTGTTGAAAATAATTTAAACTGGAGATATATGGTTATTAGTCTGTAAGGCTGGTGAATAATGCCTGAAGGGAACACCTTGTCTATCAATGGCATGTCCATATTGATAGAGGGTATGTGTGACTGTGGAGGCAGGTGAGGGGTTTGAAGAGCAAAAAAAAACTGTATTTTCTCTAAAACAGGGATTCTCGAACTATTTCCTTCGATGAGGAGTAGTAATGCATTTGTAATACTTTCCCCTTTCAATAAATAATTCTCTAAAGGACCACACACATCGCAACGAATGTAGATTTGCCGTTCGTCTGCTGATTGTTTGGCACGCTGTGTTTTAGAGACCACCCGCTGAAGTTTAAAATGTAAAATCGTTTTGCGCTCGGTTTTCAAATTACAGCCGACACTGTGCTCAGAGGTGCTAAGTACTCCCGGCCAGCAAACACTATTGGTAAACTATATATACAAAATGTGAATACTCCTTCAAGTTGGTGCGTTTGGCTAGTTCAGCCACACCCATTGCTGACAGCTGTATAAAAATGAGCACACAGCCATGCAATCCCGGTAGACAAACAAGGTGAAAATCTGTCGATGTACTTAACCCTAATTTGCTACAGGGGCGCTGTAACCACATTTCACTGCACCCATCTGGTGTATGTGACAATCAAAACAAACATCTTTATGAGTTTATACCAGCTATTAGCATGTCTCCAGACTGAACACACCATGTCATTTTAAATTAACAGAAAGCCTGTTACTATTACCAGCATAAACATTAACTATTCATGAGAGAGAGAGAGAGAGAGAGAGAGAGAGAGAGAGAGAGAGAGAGAGAGAGAGAGAGAGAGAGAGAGAGAGAGAGGCCATGTTTATGCCATTGTGATCTGATTGAGAGATCCTGAGTGTAGGTTATTTCCATGACCTCTGGGATCAAGGACTCATAACCCCAATCTTTAAGAACGGAGATAAATTTGACCCTAACAATTACAGAGGAATTTGTGTGATCAGTAACCTGGGGAAGTTTTTCTGTAGTATTATAAATGTAAGAGTTCTAAACTTCTGAAAAGCACAATGTCTTTGGAAATTGGATTTATACCAAAACATTGCACGACTGATCATATTTACACCCTACACACACTGATAGATAAACATGTCCACCAAAATAATACCAAAATATCGCTTGCTTTATCGACTTCCAAAAAGCATTTGATTCTATTTGGCATACAGGACTGTTCTACAAAGTTATTGAAAGTGGTGTAGGGGGTAAACATATAATAATATAATAATTATTATTATATATTATTAAACATATGACATAATTTTCTTGCATTGAAATTGGCAATAAAATAAAATAATTGTTTAACCAGGGGTGGGGCTTTCGCCAGGGTTGCAATCTGAGCCTGGCACTCTTCAATATTTACATCAACAAATTGGGTACTTTTCTAGAAGAAGTCTCAGCCCCTTGTGTTAGTCTCCATAATTCAGAGGTTTAATACCTACTCTTTGCATATGACCTATGTCTGCTATCAGCCACAGCACATGGCCTACAGCAGAGCCTGGACCTGCTAGAGCAGTACTGCCAGACCTGGGCCCTGGCAGTAATCCACAAAAAGACTAAAATAATTATTTTCCAGAGAAGATCCAGATCTCAGGGAATTAGACCAAAGTTCTCAATTGGTAAAACATATATATAGTACTGCACACACTACAATGACTTGATTTAAAAATAAGGTCACCTTAATGAAGCAGTGAATGAACTGAGATAGAAAGCACGCAGGGCATTCTACGGCATTAAAAAACAAACTCAAATTGAAATACCTATTAGAATTTGGCTTAAAACTAATTGAATGTGTCATTGAACCAATTGCACTTTATGGCAGCGAGGTGAGGGGTCCATGTTTATACCTGGTTCTAACATGCAGCCTTAATCCTGATCTTTGACACATTCTGATTTTGACAAGTTTAGTCCATTATAACTTGTAGACCATTAACACAAACAGGTAGTGGACTGTTTGTTTTTATGGCTGAGACTCATTCCCATTTTATCTGATTATGAAATCAAGCTATTATACTTCATTTCCTGATGAAAATAGTGGTATTGAGGGAGGATCTATTGTTGGCAGGCTGGGAGGTGGTTCAAGTGCATGTCCCAAAACACACCTAATTGGCATGTTGTTATCAAAGCAATCAAAGAATGCCAAAGGACCATTCAAAGACCCACCACTTTCATTTGCATGCGGGACTGAGTGTGAATATCTGTCTTCACAGTAGTTATTTAACTGTTCAATAAAACATGATGGAATACCACAATCTGGTCTTTATAGTATCTGTTTTATCTTCTCTATTTTATTTAATGAACTAAACCTGCATTGAAAATAGATATCTTCTGATGTAGCATGCCAGACACATGCCAAACACATTTGCTGAGAACTATTTACTTATGATTCAGTAAAAAGGGAGCGGAATTTCCACAAAGCCCTATGTTATCATAAACACGCAGCAACAGCAGCTTAGCCGCCTGGTCAGTCCAAAACCTTTCTTGATGTCACGTCTGTCGGCCGGTGTCAAGGTTTATCAGATGGTCATGGCTTTCATGTGTGCTGCCGTCAGCATTTGGTTTCCATTTAAATATCTCAATGCCAATTAAAGTCAGTAAATTAAGGAGCTCAAACCATTCACAAGCAGGAAATGAGGGTCCAATTATGGCAACCCCAGGGAGCAGCAACGGGCCTTTAAGAACAGAAATATATAGAGACAGGAAGACTGAAAGGATTGAAAGAAGGAGAGAAAAATAAAGCTGTCCAGTGTTTAATAATCTCCAAGCCGGTGAATACCCAGAAGCCATGTAGCTTTGTGTCTGTCACTGATAAGGTCACGTCATTGTTGGACTGACCATTTATGCTGCAATAGTTTGTGTCGGGGGGCTAGGATCAGTCTGTTATATCTGGAGTATTTGTTACGGGTGTGTACGGGAGGCAAAGTCAGGTGCAGGGGAGCAGAGTAGAGTTAACAGGCGCACTTCTATTCCGGTCAATAAATAAGCACAAAACGACATCAAAGTGCCCAAAACAGAACATGTACAAAAGTCTAGTGCGTGAACATACCCACGTAACAATAAACAATTACACACAAAGAGGGGAACAGAGGACTAAATACATGCAGTGTGATTGATAATTAAAAACAGGTGTGTATGGAAACAAGACAAAAGAAATAGACATATGAAAAAGGGAGCAGCGATGGCTAGAAAGCCGGTGACGTCGAACGCCGAACACCGCCCGAACAAGGAGAGGAGCCGACTTCAGTGGAAGTCGTGACAGTATTTCTCCTGTCTTATCCGGTGTTCTGTGCGAATTTAAGTATGCTCCCTCTAATTCTCTCTCTCTCTGTCTTTCGCTCTTTTCTCTGTTCTCTCGGAGGACCTGTGCCCTAGGACCATGCCTCAGGACTACCTGGCCTGATGACCCCTTGCTGTCACCTGTCCACCTGGTTGTGCTGCTGCTCCAGTTTCAACTGTTCTGCCTGCGGCTATGGAACCCTGACCTGTTCACCGGACGTGCTACCTTGTCCCGGACCTGCTGTATTCAACTCTCTCTCTACAGCACCTGCTGTCTCTAACTCTGAATGATCAGCTATGAAAAGCCAACTGACATTTACTCCTGCGGTGCTGACCTGTTGCACCCTCTACAACCACTGTGATTATTATCATTTGACCATGCTGGTCATCTATTAACGTTTGAACATCTTTGCCATGTACTGTTATAATCTCCACCTGGCACAGCTAGAAGAGGACTGGCCACCCCTCTAGGTTTCTTCCTAGGTTCCTGTCTTTCTATGGAGTTTTCCCTTGCCACGGTGCTTCTACATCTGCATTGCTTGCTGTTTGGGGTTTTAGGCTGGGTTTCTGTATAGCACTTTGTGACATCGGCTGATGTAAAAAGGGCTTTATAAATACATTTGATTGATTGATTGAGACTTCCTCTCAGTCCGCCAAGCAGAGAGTATATTTGAGATCGACTACATTGCAGTCAGCGAGTGCAAACTGACTGATCTACAAATCATAATGAGTAGTCATTTAGGATGTTATTTGTAGATCAGTCAGTCGGCAGTCGTTGATTGCAATGCCGCCGGAATCAAATGCATTATGTGTATGTTGACAACGGTGGGCATGGTGGTGCTAACAGTCAAGGTTTCTCTGGATGGACCTCTCCAGATGTGAGTGTGTAGTGTCTGGTCCATGAAATCAAAGGGCAATTTGGTAGATTTGTGTTAAAAACGTGAGAAAGGGAGACGCTTAGTGGGCTTGTAAAAACAAATTGGCAACCATGGGGTTTAACGGTAGTGTTGCTTTAACATGTTACATCTTTAAGGAGAGTGTTGTTACTCGGGTGAAACACTTCAGTTCCTCTTTCTAGCCATACACTACATAACTAAAAGTATGTGGACACCTGCTGATTGAACATCTCATTCCAAAATCATGGGTTTAATATGGATTTGTTCCCACCTTTGCTGCTATATCAGCCTCCATTCTTCTAGGAAGGCTTGTTGGAACATTGCTGCCAGGACTTACTTCCATTCAGCCACGAGCATTAGTGAGGTCGGGCACTGATGTTGGGCGATTAGTCCCTGCTCACATTCGCCGTTCCAATTCATCCCCAAGGTGTTTGATGGGGTTGAGGTCAGGGCTCTGTGCAGGCCAGTCAAGATCTTCCACTCCACTTCCAATCTTGACAAACCATTTCTGTATGGACCTCGCTTTGTGAATGGAGGCATTATCATACTGAAACAGGAAAAAGCCTTCCCCAAACTTTTGCCACTAAGTTGGAAGCGCAGAATTGTCTAGAATGTCAATGTATGCTGTAGCTTTAAGATTTCCCTTCACTGAAACTAAGGGGCCTAGCCCAAAGTATAAAAATCAGCCCCAGACTATTAATCCTTCTCCACCTTACTTCGCGCATGGTAATCTCAGGCTTGTGTGCTGCTGCTCGGCCATGGAAACACATTTCATGAAGCTCCCGACTAACAGTTATTGTGCTGATGTTGCTTCCAGAGGCAGTTTGGAACTCGGTAGTGAGTGTTGTAACCGAGGACAGATTATTTTTACGCGCTACTACGGGCTTCAGCACTCGGCGGTTACGTTGTGTTAACTTTGATAGTCTACCACTTCAATGGCTTAGCCTTTGTTGCTCCTAGACGTTGCCACATTAACAGCACTTACTGCTCTACATGGGTAGAAATTTGCTGAACTGACATGTTGGATGATGCCATCCTATGATGATGCCATGTAAAAAGTGACTGAGCTCTTTAATAAGGCCATTCTACTGCCAATGTTTGTCTATGGAGATTGCATGGCGGTGTGCTCAATGTTATACACTTGTCAGCAATGGGCGAGGCTGAAATAGCCGAATCCACTAATTTGAAGGGTTGTCCACATGCTTTTTAATTTATAGTGTAGGTGATTTGACAACATGATAACATGGGATTGGTTAAAGTTTCATGCTCAAACTAACTCTGTAGAAATTAGGGTATTTTGGGGGGCCGTAATAGATTTGTCATCATCACTAGAGCTTTCAACTTCTACAAGTGAATATAGAACAGATTTTGTTTTTTGATGACAAATTACAAATTACATTGTTGTAACAGTTACTGTTGAAAATAGAGTAGACTGGTGGGAGGAGCTATAGCAGGATGTGTTTAAATGGAATAAATGGAATGTATCAAATGCATCAAACATATAGAAACCACATGTTCAAATCAAAATGTATTGGTCGCATACACAGATTTGCAGATGTTATCGCCAGTGCAGTGAAATGCTAATGTTTCTAGCTCCATCAGTGCAGTAATATCTAGCAATACAATAACAATACACACATAGAAAACAGTATATACATATGAAGTTGGTAAAACAGTATGTAAACATTATTAAAGTGACCAGTGTTCAATGACTGTATATACGTAGGGCATCAGTCTCTAAGGTGCAGTGTAGAGTAGAAGGGTGGTAGCCAGCTAGTGACAGCGTCTAAGACTCTTTTCCCACTACAATAGATTATCTTGAGGTTTTGAGAGAATACCCTCGGCTAAACCTTTTTTTAATTATATGAACTTGCAAACTTGCTATTTCTCAATGGTGCATCTGTAGATTTTTGTGAAGGTGTTAGGGACCAAGCCTCCTGAGGTTGAGGAAGTACTGTTGTGCCTTCTTCACCATACTATTGGTTTGGAGGGACCATTTCAGGTCCTCAGTGATGTGCACGCCAAGGAACTTAAAGCTTTTGAACCTCTCCACTGCAGCCCCATTGATCTCTCTGCTTTCTCCTGTAGTCCACGATCAGCTCCTTTGTTTTGTTGACATTGAAGGAGAGGTTATTTTCCTGGCACCACTATGCTAGGGCTCTCACCTCCTCCCTGTAGGCTGTCTCGTTGGTAATCAGGCCTTCCAGTGTTGTCAGCAAACATGATGATTGAGTTGGAGACGTGCTTAGCAATGTAGTCATGGGTGAACAGGGAGTACAGGAAGGGGCTGAGCATGCACCCCTGTGGAGTCCCCATGTTGAGGATCAGTGTGGCGGAGGTGTTGTTGCATACCTTCACCAACAGAGGTCAGCCCGTAAGGATGTTCAGGACCCCGTTGTTCAGACCCGGGATCTTGAGCTTAGTGATGAGCTTGGAGGACACTATGGTGGTGAAGGCTGAGCTATAGTCGATGAACAGCATTCTCACATATATTTTTCTCTTGTCAAGGTGGGATAGGGCGGTGTGCGGTGCAATAGCAATTGCGTTTTTTGTAGATCTGTTGGGGTGGTATGCAAATTGTAGTGGGTCTAGCGTGTCGGGATCCTTAAGCCTGTCGTGTCTTTGGCTATGCCGGATTAAGTGATTTAACATGCTATTCTATAAAATCCTTTCTCCGTAATTAATATTACCTGATTGAGCTAATTATGTAAATGTAATTAACTAGAGAGTCGGGGCACCACAAAATAATATTTATAGAGCTGTTATCTTCCGAATAAACTCTTAAAGACGAAGCAATATTTTACATCAACAGCAGTCAATTAATCGTCACCTTAATTCAGTCTCATCTGAATGTTGTAAATTCTTGGTTATTTTCACGAACCCTGGCTAACAAGTTAAATCAGCAATACAAAATTGGGATTAATTATTTATTTACTAAATACCTAACTAATCAAACAGAATTACATATACAAAGAATGAATCATACCTTGATTACAAATTATGTCATAAAGGAAAACGTCCCATGAGGGCGGAACAGATATGACAGCTGGTTACACAAAAGAAAAGGGGCTAGGTTTGAGTGAAAGAGCGGGAAGACTGAGGGACTGAGAAGGGTGTGTCTCAAAAGTTTATAACCCATGTCTCTTCACAGGGGCGGACCACTGATTGAGCAGAGCCCTAACCTTGAAAACCCAAATCTCTCATTTGGAAGCTAAAATTACAAATCATCTTTTCATCAATAATTTTATATTCAAACATTTAAATTGAACAACAATTCCATGTGAATCCGATAACTCTGATGTGTAGACTTTCCACTGTAGAATTTGTCATCCTATCATCGATGAGAATGTCTCAGATGACAACCGAACTGACATCATATTCATTAAGTACCACCGCATATGTTCAATTGGTCGGATTACCAGAATATAGTTCATTTCCCCCACCTTTCCAGAATCTCTATGTTAACCAAGGGCTTTTCAAATGTCACATCAGTAGGGTAGAGAGAGGAAAAAGGGGGGAAGAGGTATTTATGACTGTCATAAACCTACCCCCAGGCCAACGTCATGACAAGCCTCTTCATGATGACAGAAGTGAGTGTTACGGGGCGATAGTAATTTAATTGAGTTACCTTCGCTTTCTTGTGTACAGGAACAATGGTGGACATCTTGAAGCAAGTTGGGACAACAGAATGTTATAGGGAGAGATTGAATATGTCTGTAAACACTCAGCCAACTGGTCAGCTGGTCTGCACATGCCAGCTGCACATGCCACATCACCAGCCAGCTGGTCTGCACATGCTCAGAGATGTCGTCTTGACCGGCAGCCTTGCGAGGGTTAACACTCTTGGATGTCTTACTCAAGTCGACTGGGAGCAAGCAGTCTTCGTGAGTGGCGGGGGCCCACGTCGGCGACTCTGTATTGTTTTCCTCAAAGAGGGAGAAAAGGTGTTTAGCTTGTCTGGGAGTGAGGTGTCGGTCTCCGTGACGTGGCTGGCTTTCTATAATCCATGATTGTCTGGAGTCCCTGCGACATGTGTCTCATGTCAGAGTCGTTGAATTGCGACTTCACTTTGTCCCTGTACTATCGTCTCACCTTTTTATTTGTGTGACTCATTCTCATTTTTTCCACTCCAACCATTACAATGAGCTCAACCTCCGATAGCTAATCTCACCAGCCTCCTCTGGTCAAAAAATATAAAAGTAGTTCCAATGTAATAGTTGCTTTTCCATCTCCAAACAAGCATGGCAAAAATCAAAGCACAACACATGAAGGATGGAGGAGAACCCTGCATAAAGTGCCATTGTCATTCATTTCTCCTCAGTATAATTCAAACACACTTAGCAGTCCCCCGTTGAGGTTGCCTCCACGATTTGCATTTGAGCGCGAGGAGCTCAAATCCTCTGCCTTCCCTTTTCATCTGCCAACTTTTTCTTGACACATAATGGAATTGTCTCGGTTGTCTACCTGATATAATGTTGTCTAACCATGGCCTCCAGTCAGAGGTCCCGTGTCAACTGGCACCCTATTACCTATTCAGTGCACTACTTACCATAGGGCCCTGGTCAAGTAGGGAATAGGGTGCCATTTGGGATATAGTCAGAGACAAATGGGGAAAGAAGGGCTGCTTCAGGTGAGAGCTACTAAAGGATATCAGACTCCATCGTTGGCTGAGTCGCACTGAGGTGTTTGTTTGCAGAGGGAGGCAAATGTCCCTGAGTGGATCCTACTATCTCTGCCTGTGGTACTT
Source organism: Oncorhynchus gorbuscha (assembly GCF_021184085.1). Taxonomy (NCBI): domain Eukaryota; kingdom Metazoa; phylum Chordata; class Actinopteri; order Salmoniformes; family Salmonidae; genus Oncorhynchus; species Oncorhynchus gorbuscha. The sequence goes on from NC_060186.1 coordinate 36,661,883, forward strand.
ATCTGATAACTGAATGTCCTGATGAGGTGTTGATAGAAAGCTGTGTTTGACTTGGTGGATCACTACTGTGTTCCTTCATAGCAGTTTTTCATATTAAGGGCCCTTCTTGAATTAAACTAAAAGGTGAGTATAGTGATGGATTTCACCTTGTGGGGCCATTACAGTGGTAACTGCAGTAGGAGCTAGTGTTTGCAACTTGCTAGTGAGGCTATATGAGCTGTGCCACAAATACTGACTCTGTTCATGCTGTACCGTGAACACATCTACAATGCAGATCTGGGTTCAAATTGTTCTTGAAAACTGAGCGTGCCTAGCTGGTGGAATAGAACCAATGGAATATTCCCAAAAACTACAACCCCCACCCACCTGCCTCTGAAGGCAGGCTCAATCAAACATTCAAAGTATTAATATGTTTTAAATACTATTTGAACCCAGGTCTGCTATTCTGTACTGTGGGAAAGGACCCAGACTATTTACACTCACTCAGTTGTTTATTTTTATTTTACCTTTATTTAACTAGGCAAGTCAGTTAAGAACAAATTCTTATTTTCAATGACAGCCTAGTGGGTTAACTGCCTGTTCAGGGGCAGAACGACAGATTTTTGGGATAAATGCCAAAAAAAGGTCTGAGGTTAACATAAGCTTAGGATATCTTACGTGTTTGTTCTATGAAATAATATGAGTCAGTTAACATGGCCTTTATGAATATGAAGCCTTTGTGCTTTCCACCCTAACCCATAAATGCTTCAAATTGCACAAAAAGTGACGTTAGCTGATGAAGATTATCTCATAAAACTAAATATACAACATCTCCTACGTCTGTGTTTACCACAGACATTATTTTCGCCATTTATCCAAAAACCCTATAAAAACTAAATTCATTACCCCAAGGTGGAGTTAGTGCCTACAAAAAGATGCCATTACTATGGCTCTCTATTCCAAAACAGAACTCCACATTAAGGTGAAACAAAATAAATAGAATGAGTAGAACAGGTTTTGAACCCCTGACCTTCATTCTTTTTCTATGGGTTAAACTATGCTGCTTAGCTTAATTGTGTTTGTCTCTTGCCTTGTGACACATTGAGTCGAGCTCCCTAGTCTTATCCACTTATAGACCAAAGCAGTTAACAGTAGCTCTAATTTGCATTGGGGTCCTATTGTTTTCCAGATATATGCTATAGCAGTAGGGAAGTCAATAGGAGTTGCATAGGAAGCCAATGGGTCCATTATTCTCGACAGTTTACAGCCCCAGACTTACATCTCACTTGTGTGGGATACATTCAGATGAAGCGGGGGATTGCAGATCACTTATTTTATCTATTTATATATTTATTTCTGTTTCTCTCCTTTTCAGTGGCCGCTTTTCAAACATTTGATTTGCTTTTATCTTTAATTTCACTGGATATTTTGATTCCCATTCAGGCATTTACAAGTGAAATACAAGGGTATTACAAGGGTATCAGGGACAGTTGAAAACATACCTATCTCCCCCAATGCAAATGGGGGAGATATTTTGGTTCATTTAGAGAGAATCTGTGAATACCCTTTGCATGGTTTTACATTGTAAAAACATTACTAGACATGTCCACACTATTTCCTTTCTCGTAAACTTATTTACAGTATACAACATTTCCACATAGGCATTGTGACCGGAGTAGAATACTCTTTTTAGTTCAAGTTTAAACCCAGCAAACAAAAATTGGTTCTGTGAAAGTTCCCAAAACATTTGTTAGGTCAACTGTCCAGTTGTGCGGATGATTCTACAAAGTTTATTTTAGCGTGCAAAAAAACGTTTACATAATTTAGCAGATGCTCTTATCCAGAGCGACTTACACTAGGGAGTGCATACATTTTTATACTTTATCAAACTGGTCCCCTGTGGGAATCAAACCCACAACCCTGGCATTGCTACCACCATGCTCTAACAGCTAAGCCACACGGAACATTAAGATGAACCTTAATATTTCAGTTGGTTCACAGACAGCCACAGACACAGCTTCTCCAGCTTGTTGCAGCCAGGACAGCTGTGGCCCTGGATCCACCCACACACCACTGTTTGCCTCAGCCCCGAGAAGGGGTGACAAAAGGGTCTTAGAGTCTTTTCTAAATGTGGAGCTCTACTTCAGTCAGGCTATCAGCATGTCTCCAAAACCACTGAATGCACCTCCAGCAGCTGTGGTTATGCCATTCATCCTATTGACTGGAGCCCAGAAGCCCACTCCTCCTTGCAGCCTGAGCCTGTCTCAGACTGCGTATGTAAGCCTAGTTGCACCAAAACAGCCCTCCCACTGCTCTAGTCATGTTATAATAGGATTTCACTGTTACGTCTCTCTGGGCCAACCAGGTCCTCCATTTTGAGCCTTGGTTATCTACTTATTTCTGCATTCAACGTGGCCTGGCAATCTCAACAAAGCGACGAAATGATCCAGCTACTGAAAAATAAGTTGCTAAAAAAATGAATTTTCAAAAATGTACAGGTGTTCTTTGTGTGGGGGATTTCATAACTATCAGCCTTATTGAGGGTTGGCCAGTCCTCCTTGCAACTGACAATTCTAACGTCTCATTCCTGCCTTCCTAGGGTGCCATTTTGGGTACAGCCCTACTGTACCAACCAACCAACACACATGACACCATGGTGCTAGCACATACAACTAATTGGACTATGTTCTGTAAATCATCACCCACACCCTTCCAGCTGAGAATGGAAAATCAAATGGCAGGCGTTTAGTTTAGCAGGTAGGGTTGGTGGGAAGGTGGAGGTGGTGATACTGGAGAAAACTGGCATGCATTCCACCAGAAGAATATTCACTACATATCAGCAGCTGGAAACACTCACAGAGAACCGCAGAAGGAGAGATGGAAAAAGGAATGCGTGTGTAGTGTGCGAATTACACCGTGACATTTAGGGGGGGGGGGGGTCTATTTTTTTATGGGACTAACTATGTGTGCATGTTTTTATGGGTTTAATAATAAAGATGTAATTTTATGTTATTTGTATGTATTACCTTTAAATGTGTCATGAGCACACAAACAGTCATGATGTTTTAATCTTATCTTCAAACAAATCACTTCAAAAAGTAGGCTACCTGTGCATGTTCGTCCACTCTGTTAAATCTTTTCAATGGTAACAGGCCTGAGTGAACTATCTTCACTTATCCACCATATTTGGTGGGACTGTGCAGGCACATGGGGGAAAGATTGTTTAAACTATGACACATATTGAGCTGGGGGTGTTCGTTTAATTTGGAATAACCTTTTATTTTAACCCTATCAGTCCTGAGACCCCCGCATAAATCGACTTTTCATTTATCTTCATGTCCAGCCCTTTATATTTAGCCTCACAATTAAGTGTTTTTCAGGACAACCAGGGCTACACGTAGAACACAAATAAATTGGCATAAATAGTTGCATTCATGAGTTTTGCTGACAAATTTCAATAAAAAAAGAAAGTCTGCCAAAGCAAAATCTGATAAAAATGAAGTACAGAAATAGTCTAATGGGTTGTATCTATGGATATAAGAGAAATAGACAATGGTAGTCTGTAGCTCAAGCACACAATGTTTTTAAAGGGGTGCCGGCGTTACGGTGGGACTCATTGAGTTAATATTTACCACTGTAGCAGTACAAATGGCATTGTAAAGAAAGAGGAGAATGGCTAAATTACCATTATTTGGAGACCCACCTCCCCCAAAGTTTGACTTTGTTGGATTTCCCGTAATTCACAGTGTGTGCATGTACATGCTTGCGTGCACGGACGTCACACTGCATGCTTAGTGCATACCACTTGATTTGGCTCAAACTAAGGCTGAAACCCCGGACCTCCGCTTTGCTAGCACACATGACCACCCTCTTACTAGTCGGCACCACCGAAAAGATAGCTAATCGGTGGTGCAAGTGGGGACACTTCAAGCTGAGTAGTAAGTTTCCCACATCCCCATTTACTAAACATGTGTGCGAGAGTGAGAGAGACTGAAGGGGGATGGGGGGGATTGGAAGATCCTTCTTATTCATAATCAAGATGTCATGTGACACCTAGCTACATAAACTAAACTAATGTGTCTCATATCATTTTCCTCCTTCTCATCGCTTGCCTTCCTTATAGAATGCACCCAGATGACCTTGCGGGGTAACAACATGACAGGGATCTGTCTGAGCATATTTCCCTCATGGTGACATTCCACCAGCACAGCTGAGAATCTTACATTGTCTGTGTCCCAAATGGCACCATATTCCCAGGGCCCATAGGGAACACGGTACCATTTGGAACACATTATCAGTCGCTCACTCTGTTCCCTCTACTACATGCCACATAACGATCAGCGGCAAATATTCTGCAAACAACAGCCCTGTCTTGTCAGTGGATAACGACCAGACGTACAGAAATTCTTTGAGTAGCTTCAGCCTCACTGCTGAGTTATACCATACAGTGATATAATGAACAACTAACAAGGAGGGAATATCAGGCCTGATGGGAGATGTTTAGCATGATTTAGCTAGCGGTTTGGGAAAGTAGATTCAAAAAGGGGTGTGGTATCGAGGTTGTGGTGCCCTGAATATGTACTACTTGTACAGATGTAGGATCTTAATTTGATCACCCTGTTGTAAGAGAAATAAAAAACATCAAAATTATTGACAGATTTCTCAAAACGGACAAAATTACTATTGATGCTTTTTCTCATTTTCAAGCGAAGGTCTTTAAGGGAGTATGCGAGCACACTTGTTCGATTCGCCTAGTCAAGTTTGGCTAGGCGCCAGCCGAACTGAAGCATACTGACGCCTTAAACAACTTATGGTATAGGGGACGCTTGCGTCCCACTAGAAAAAAAACAGGGAAAATGCAGCGCAGCAAATTCAAATAATGATATAAAATCAAACATTAATTAAATCACACATGTAAGATACTCAATTAAAGCTACACACGTTGTGAATCCAGCCAACATATCAGATTTTTAAAAGCTTTTCAGCGAAAGCATAAGAAGCTATTATCTGATGATATCACAATGTCAACAAAGAGGGTAGCATATTTCAACCCTGCAGGCGCTACACAAAATGCTGAAATAAACATGCATTACCTTTGACGAGCTTCTTTTGTTGGCACTCCAATATGTCCCATAAACATCACAATTGGTCCTTTTGTTTGATTAATTTCGTCCATATATATCCAAATGTCCATTTATTTGACGCGTTTGATCCAGAAAAAAACAGCTGCCAAAAAACGCAACGTCACTACAAAACATTTCAAAAGTTGCCTATAAACTTTGCTAAAATATTTCAAACTACTTTTGTAATACAACGTTAGGTATTTTTAAACGTTAATAATCGATTAAATTGTAGACGGGGCTATCTGTGTTCAATACAGAAAGTAAATAAACCATGCTCCTTTTTACGTCTTGCACAACTCTCAATTGTGTAACGTTGTTCCAGGATGTGCTTCTTCTTCATTGCACAAATGAATAAACTCAACCAAATTCCAAAGACTGGTGACATCCAGTGGACGCGGTAGGAACTGAAAACAGGTTCCTATGAAATATCCCTTGGCAAAGACAAGTCAGGGAACAGTCAGAGGCAAAAGAATTATAAATCTGAACAGTTCGTCCTCGGGGTTCTGCCTGCTACATAAGTTCTGTTATACTCACAGACATGATTCAAACAGTTTTAGAAACATCATAGTGTTTTCTATCCACATCTACTAATACTATGCATATCTTATATTCCTGGCATGAGTAGCAGGAAGTTGAAATTGGGCACGCTATTTATCCAAAAGTGAAAATGCTGCCCCCTATACCTCAAGAGGTTTTAAGTCATGCATTACAGGGGTTTTCCGGTCTGTCTGCACCTGTGACAGATGTTTTACATGGCCATCTAAAAATAACCATGTCAGGTATCTTCTTGCCATTTTAAGAGGTGCAAAAAACAGTTTTCATTTTCACAGACCTTGAGAGTCATTGACTTTGGCAGTCATTAACAACATTTATGAGAGAATGACGTTACACTGACAGAGTCAGTATAGGGATGTCACAATAACATGAACTCCCTACACACTCTTATGGTTGATCATTAATTAATGCAACAAGTAAATCACGCCAGCCAGGGGTTAATAAACTCTGTCTCCTGTTTGGTCGCACACAGCTCGCATGACATTCCCCCGGAAGAAAATAATGAATGCTTCCCAAATGGAACCTTATTCTCTTTGTAGTGCACTACAAACCGAATAGGGTGCCATTTGGGACGCACACTGTGACTCATGGGGACCTGGGAAGTCACAACTGGAGAGGTATGTTTAGGAACGGTTGGATGACATCATTCATCAGTTGGCATTGTCACAGGAGGGGTGTAACCAACCTGAGGTCACTGCTGCAAAATGGCAGCCAGCAGCAGCAGAAGCAAGAGATAGATGGATGTTTTTAATCTGAGTGACGAGGAGTTAAACATCTGGTGAGGAATCTGGTGAGGAAGGAACAGAGATACAGGTGTGGGTCGACATTACGGCTGTGGTGTATGTCCACATTTTTTATTTTTATATTTTTTTACATAAGATAAAACATCCCCATACAAGACCCATCTGACTGACTGACTGACACAGTGACTGCATCTCAAATGGCATCCTATTCACTAAATAGTGTACTACTTTTGACCAGAGGTCTATAGGCACTATATAGGGAATAGAGTGCTATTTGGGACACAGACAGGCTTTGGGAAAGATTCATGAGTCCCTGCATACAGCTGCTGACTTCCCTTCAGCAATTTCACAGTGTTACAGTAGTAAACAAGGAAACTACACAGCAAATTTGCGATCAGAATTTTAAACACCCACAACAGTGTTAAATATAACATTACAGTGCCTTCAGAAAGTATTCATACCCCTTAACTTATTCCACATTGTGTGACAGACATAATTCAAAATGGCTTAAATAGATGTTTTCTCTCACCATCTACACACAATTCCCCATAATGACAAAGTGAAATTTTTTTTTTGGAAATGTTTGCAAATGTTTTGGAAATGAAATACAGAAATATGTAGGATACGTAAGTATTCACACCCCTGAGTCAATACTTTGTAGAAGCTCCTTTGGCAGCGATTATAGCTTTGAGTCATCTTGGGTATGTATCAGCTTTGCACATCTGGATTTGGGGATTTTCTTCCTTTCAGATTTTCTGAAGCTCTGTTAAGTTAGATCAGGAGCAGTGGTGAACAGCAATCTTCAAGTCTTTCCACAGATTTTCTATGAGATTCAAGTCTGGGCTTTGACTGGGCCACTCAAGGACTCTTGTTCTGAAGCCATTCCAACGTTGCTGTGGCTGTATGCTTGGGGTCATTGTCCTGTTGGAATGTAAAATATTTGACCCGTCTAAGGTCGTTTGCACTCTCAAGCAGGTTCTCATCAAGGATTTGCCTGCATTTGACTCCATTCATTATTCACTCAAGCCTTACGAGTCTCCCAGTCCCTGCCACTCAAAAGCATACCCATGGCATGATGCTGCCCCACCATGCTTCACGGTAAGGATGGTGTTTGATGGTTGGTTAGCTGTGCCTGGTTTTCTCCAGACATAGCGTTTTGCATTCAGGACAACGAGTTCAATTTTTGTCTCATCAGACCACATAATATTTTTCCATATGCTTTCAGAGTCTTTCACATGCCTTTTTGCAAAAAGGGGGGGATCAAGTACAAGTACAATGCTATTGTAGTGGATGTGAGCTTTGGAAGCCAGTGGAGTGTGCAGAGGAGCAGGGTGAAATGGGAGAACTTGGGAAGGTTGAAAACCAGGCGGGCTGCTGCATTCTGAATAAATTGTAGGGGTTTGATGGCACAAGAGGGGAGCCCAGCCAACAGCATGTTGCAGTAGTCAAGAAGGGAGATGACAGGTGCCTGGATTTGCACCGTTTCCTTTGTGAGGTATGGTTGTCCTTTACGGATGTTGTAGAGCATGAACCTGCAGGAGCGAGTCACTGTTTGCAGAGAACGACAGGGTCTAGGGTCACGCCAAGGTTCTTTGCACTCTGGGATGGGGAACACTGTGAAGTTGTCAACTGTGATGTAGAGGTCTTTGAGTAGGCAGGTCTTCCCCAGGAAGAAGAGCAGCTCAGTCTTGTCGAGTTTGAGCTCGAGATGGTGGGCTGACATCCAAGCTGAGATATCTGCTAGGCATGCAGAGATGCGTGTCACCACCTGGGTGTCAGAGGGGGAAATGTAGTTGAGTGTCATCCACATAGCAATGACAGGAGTGACCATGTGAGGATATGACAGAGCCGAGTGAAATGAAAAGGAGAGGGCCGAGCACTGGGGGACACCAGTTGTGAGAGCACGTGGTGCAGATATAGATCCTCTCCATGACACCTGGTAGAAGTGGCATGCCAGGTAGGATGCAATCCAAGAGTGTGTAGAGCCTGAGACGCCCACCACTGAGAGGGTGGAGAGGAGGATGTGATGTTTCACAGTGTCGAAGGCAGCAGATAGATCAAGGTAGTTGAGAACAGAGGAGAGAGAGTCAGCTTTGACAGTACGGAGAGCCTCTGTGAAAACAGAGAAGAGCAGTCTCGGTTGAGTGACCTGTCTTGAAGCCTGGTTAGGGTCAAGAAGATGGTTCTGAGAGAGATAGCGAGAGAGTTGGTCAGAGACAGCACATGTTTTGGAAAGAAAAGAAAGAAGGGATACCGGTTTGTAGATGGGTCGAGTGTTGGTTTCTTGAGGTGGGGGCCTACTGGGGCCATTTTGAAGTCAGAGGGGATGCATCCAGTGGTCAGTGATGAGTTGATGAAGGAAGTGAGGAATGGGAGGAGGTCTCCAGAGATGGTCTAGAGAAGGGAGGGGGACTAGCAGGTAGTAGGGTAGTTCTGTGTGAGTGGGACCAGTGGACTCAATAGACTGAGTGAATGAGGAGCAAGCCGTCGTTAACCTTCTCTTTTCTTTCCATCCTCAAATAACTTGGCAGAACAACTTGGCAGAACAGTCTTTGTTTCGGTGACTCAAAGTAAATTTCTTTACCACAATTTTTGCAGTTTTACTTTCGTGCCTTATTGCGAACAGGTTGCATGTTTTGTAATATTTTTTATTCTGTACAAGCTTCCTTATGGTCATTTAGGTTAGTATTGTGGAGTAACTATGTTGTTGATCCATCCTCAGTTTCTCTCTTATCACAGCCATTAAACTCTGTTTTAAAGTCACCATTGTCCTCATGGTGACATCCCTGAGCAGTTTCCTTCCTCTCCGGCAACTGAAGGATGCCTGTATCTTTGCAGTGACAGGATGTATTGATACACCATCCAAAGTGTAATTAATAACTTCACCATGCTCAAAGGGATATTCTATGTCTGTCTTTTCATTTTTACCCATCTACCAATAGATGCCGTTCTTTGCAAGGCATTGGAAAACATCCCTGGTCTTTGTGGTTGAATCTGTGGTTGAAATTCACTGCTCAACTGAGCAGTACCCCACTCATAATTGTATAAGTGGGGTACAGAGATGAGGTAGTCATTCAAAAATCATGTTAAACACTAATATTGCACACAGAGAGAGTCGATGCAACTTATTATATGACTTGTTAAGCATATTTTTACTCCTTAAAACAAAGGGGTTGAATACTTAATGACTCAAGACAGTTCAGCTTTTCATTTTTAATTAATTTGAAAATATTTCAAAATACATAATTCCACTTTGACATTATGGGGTAATGTGTGTAGGCCAGTTACACAAAATCTCAAATTAATCACTTTTATATGTAGGCTGTAACACAACAAAATAAGGAAAAAGTAAAGGGCACTGTAAAGACAAAATGATAGTCATCACTCCTGGAGATATCAGGAGTCCTCTAGCCACACCTGTGGTATTACAGTAACTAATTTGTTGTTACATTAAATCATTTGTGGGTGTTGTTTTAACACTGTAAGATCTAAAGCCTTATTTGCATATTTTTTCCCCAGGGTGCCTTTTGAGATAATTTTAGAGGTACCAGTACCACCCATGACTGTGTTTGCTTATGCCAGATACATTGTTGTTGCATGCAATGGCTTTCATTAATTGAGTACAAAAGTAAATATTTGATCAATAAAGTTGAATTATTATGACAATACAATCTTTTTTTTCCTTTCTTTTTTTTTACAATACCCTAACACAGTGGTCTGAAACCCCTGGTTTGCAGGCTACATTGGTAAATCACATTATGCTGGCATGCAAAGTGTTATATCATTCCTATTGGAATCCAGCAAGAGTTAGGATATCCAACAATTATAACTTTGTTCCATGCAATCTGCAGTTAGAATGACTGCCATGGTAGGGAATATTGTGAAATGAGACCATCTAAGCTGGAACGACCATCTCAATAACAGGTTAAATAAATTCAACCATTTACAGATTGGATTAGTTTAGAAGAATGTATGTTATTTATCTTTGTGAAGAATAAGATCAATTAATCAATCAATGTGCAATCAGAAACATAGATATTAAAACAAACTATTCTAAAAAACAAAATATCCCATGTCCTTTTCACTCTGAGAGAGTTACCAGAAATGAACTCAATGCAGTCGAGTAACAGCAACACCATGTGTTGATGATTCCACCGCGATTCAAATAACAATGAATTTATTCACTGCAGGTGGGGTCAATTTCAAACCCACTGGTGTTAACCCCACTAGAATCATCACTTAGATATAAAACTCACAATACTTTTAACCTCAACACCAAGATTTTAACACCAGCAAATTTGCTCTGTATGTTCAAGCTGCCATGTTGAATTAATTACCACTAATGGATTAGTTGATAAAATGATAATCTGTACACTTTATCTCTAGCAATCTCCCTGCACCCATCTGGGTGTTGGTACCGGTTGTATGCGACTCATTTGGATTAACATAGATTTTCCAGCCCCTCCACTTTAGCCATCAATCTCTCTGTGGTGGGTGGTGTTGTATGGCCTCTTATCATGTGACCTCTTCTAGTTTTTCCTATACACATGAAATATGTGTTAAGTGCAGATGACCTGAGGAAATTACTAGTGGGTTTTACTTGGAGGCAAGAACCCTCATTCATCGTTTCCTCCCCGGTTTTAGTCAGGCTATCCGTCATGTCGATTCTGTCTTGACTCGTTCACCTGACAAACATAGGAATTTCAGGGAGACTCATTGTGCAACGCTGTGATGAAATGAATTAAAAGCTGCAGGGAGCTTCACTGAGGCACTAACTGAAATGGCGCGTGGTGATGTCATACCAAAAACAATATTGAGAGGCATTTTGTTGTTCTGTTAAAATACTGGAGATGACTTAGATGCCTGTGTTATATTGACGCTCTTTGAAATTATATGTTTTAGACCGAAATGCAAGTATATGTGGGTATATATGACAGATGGTGAATGAAATGATTGATGTGTGTGGAGAAAATAGAGTGGCCTCTTTCCAAAAGCATGCAGACCTTTGATATGGAAAGGTGGAAAATAGCAGTCTATATGTGCATATTTATTCAGGCATTACATTTTATCTCCTGACCTGTATAGGATTATTTGAAACTCTATTCCATATTACATATCGTACCCCAGAGAAAATCTCATTGGGAGGTTAGCTTAATGTTGGATACAGTCTACTTGTAGGTTTCCAAGTTCTTTAACCTGAGAAAAGCATTTGCCCACAAGGCTTGTGAAGGTGTGTGTGTGAGTGTGTAAAGGGAAATATTTCCACAGCTATATTTTATATTGATCATATCATAATGTCCTGGTTGTTAGGATTGACCTATTTGGATATATCTAATCCTCACATTTAGAAATGTCTACCTTTCCAGGATGCACAGTTGAGATGGGATTTTGAATATAGGTAATGCTGAGGTGGACCAGTGAGGCTTGATTCCAGCCAAGTTCACCTCATTAGAGATATTCGGTAAGAGCATGCACACACGTACGCACACACATACACAGAAAAACGCAAAAAATGTCTCAAGCGGTCACCCTTTCTGAACCTGCTCCACAACATGGCTTGGCACTTTGGCCTCTCACTCTCGAGGAGCAACTGGGATAAGTAAAGTGTGCTGCTGACAGTGTACACAGGGTTCTTTTTAAAAAGGTGAAAAATGTCCATCTTCAGATCAATTCCTCAGTATAGCCATAGATTCAAGACCATTCATTCTCTAAGGCCATATCGCCCTGGTATGCACGCAAGCACACATCTCACTATCTAAGGAATGAATAAGCGTTAATCCCTTCACAGACAGACCCAGAAAAAGTGCATTAGCCAGAATGGTAGGAATGAAATGAATCAATTTGAGTCCTTTCCTGTCTTCAAATGCATGCATAGATAGCGGTGGTATTTTCCTCTACCGTGCTCTACTGTTTCCTTACAGGTTGGGGGAGAGTAGTGTGGATGAGTGAGTGCATCCCAAATAGTAACCTATTCCCTTCATAGTGCACTACGTTACACCAGGGTCCATAGGGTTTAGTTCAAAAGTAGTGCACTTTACAGGGAATAGGGTGGCATTTGGGACGTACCCTGAGTGTGGCCCTGTTGATGGATGCTGATTCTGGGGACCTGATAAACCTCTGGCTGCTGGGGATAATGTTACCTGCAGCCAGGTTGGTTCTCCATGAGTAAGCTCCCTCCCCTGCTGGCTGCCGTGCTGCAGTCAACCTCAGATTCTCCTAGCTATGTTTGTCACGCCCCTGCTCAGGAACCGGGTCCTCTCCAAGCACTTGGTAATTAACTGGAATGTCAACATGAGATGAACTAGGTTGAAATAATTGCTTCTTTTATCTCCAAGTCATGATCATTATCTTTGTGTTTTTCTTCCTCTCCTACCCCATCGCCTCCACCTCTATTTCCCTTCCTCCCACCTGCCCTCCTCCTCCCACTCACCATTGTCTGATTTGCTCACAATTGATGACCTCCTCTACTTACCTTTAAATTAGCCTGCCCCTAGGATGGAGTGTCTTTCTGAATAGGCTTACAGGGAGCTTCAATATCAAGTAGCTGCGAGCAATTTGTGAGTAAGCCCATGACAGCTTACTAATTGGTTTAGATTCAATTTAATTCATAGCGATGCACAGTAAAATCAGACCTATAAAAGATTTGGGGGTGAGGGAGGTCGATATTTTATTAACCCGTAGTCTTCTCCTGCTCATATACTATGCATTAAAAGTTTTGTACGAATACAGTCCTGCATGCAGCGAGCATACATAATATGTTGCATACAGAGAAAGCATACAGAACATGCTTACATTAGCACACAAAACAGTCTACACAATATAGCTAAACATTACAAGAAGGATGAAAATATGGTAGGCCGTACAGCCCACATTAAAAAAAAGACTATACTTTACTATAGAATACTATAATATTTAGAAATCTATAGATTTATGCAGTAAGCTGCACAATGTAGTATCCCGCAATTGTGTAGTGCTTACTATATAATTGTGTAGTATACTGTAGAATACTATACACATTTCTTCAGTTCTGCCCACAACTTTTCAATAGTATCCCTTGATCACATGTAGTACTTACTATAGAATGTTAGTATATTGTAGAATACTATATTACACACCGCAGTATCCCTCAATTGTGAAGTGCTTACTATAAAATGTTCTAGTATACTGTGGAATACTATTCTACACACTGTAGTATCCCTCGATCCTGTAGTGCTTAATATATAATTTTGTAGTATACTGTAGAATACTGTACTACACACTGTACTATTCCTCAATCGTGTAGTACTTACTGTAGAACATTGTAACACATTGTAAAATACACTGGACACTGTACTATCGCATACACACTATGCAAGTAACAGCTAGTTACAGCAGCAATGCAATGGCAGCAAGAGACATCAGGGTATGCGTGCGTGTGACATCCATCATTGATGAAGCATTTCTAGAACTGGTCAACATAAATAGACCACATGAAAGTAGAGTGTGAATCCAATTGTTGCAATATCTGTTGATGTGATCAGCTGATGCCACCACACTTGGAATTTCCCTCCTGAACTGGCTACGCTTTATTTCAGGAAGGAAACACTATGTGTGCATTTAACCATTTATTAGAAAATCTCACTGCCAGAGCGAAGCATCATATGAAGATGATAAAATAACTACAGGCAGTGAGCACGATATGCTACATAAAATCCCCCAAAACAGCAGAACCACAAGCCAGACAATTAACTATGTGTATGGAAGAATGCACCGTTTAAGAGCTCTTACTTGACCAGTGAAAAGCGAAGGTCATTCTACCATGTGTGAATATTAACTATGTGAATATTAACTATGTGTAGCATGAGCTAATGCAGCCGCAAGTTTATTTTTCATACAACGTCCTGACTTGTTTAACTTGGGTAAAATGTTTCGGGTAGCCTTCCACAAGCTTCCCACAATAAGCTGGGTGAATTTTGGCACATTCCTCCTGACATTGTTGGTGTAACTGAGTCAGGTTTGTAGGCCACTGTGCTTTAACTTCCTGACTGATGTCTTGAGATGTTGCTTCAATATATCCATGTAGTTTTCCTACCTCATGATTCCATCTATTTTGTGAGGTGCTCCAGTCCCTCCTGCAGCAAAGCACCCCCACAACATGATGCTGCTACCCCCGTGCTTCACGGTTGGGATGGTGTTCTTCAGCTTGCAAGCCTCCCCCTTTTTCCTCCGAACATAACGATGGTTATTATGGCCAAACTGTTCATTTTTTGTGTCATCAGACCAAAGGAAATTTCTCCAAAAAGTACGATCTTTGTCCCCACGTGCAGTTGCAAACCTTAGTCTGGCTTTGTTATGGCGGCTTTGGAGCAGTGGCTTCTTCTTTGCTGAGCGGCCTTTTAGGTTATATCGATATTGGACTCGTTTTACTGTAGCTATAGATACTTGTGTACCTTTTTTCCTGCAGCATCTTCACAAGGTCATTTGCACTTTTCGCACCAAAGTACAGGTACGTTCATGTCTAGGAGACAGAACGCGCCTGATTCCTGATCGGTATGACAGCTGCGTGGTCCCATGGTGTTTATACTTGCATACTATTGTTTGTACAGGTGAATGTGGTACCTTCAGGTGTTTGGAAATTGCTCCCAAGGATGAACCAGACTCTGAAGTCTTAAATTTGTTCCTGAGGTCTTGGCTGATTTCTTTTAATTTTCCTATGATGTAAAGCAAAGAGGCATTGAGCTTGAAGGTAGGCCTTGAAATACATACACAGGTACACTACCAACTGACTCAAATTATATCAATTAGCCTGTCAGAAGCTTCTGAAGCATGACATAATTTCATGGAATTTTCCAAGCTGTTTAAAGGCACAGTCCACTTAGTATATGTACACTTCTGACCCGCTGGAATTGTGATACAGTGAATTATAAGTGAAATCATCTGTCTGTAAACAATTACTTGTGTCATGCATAAAGTAAATGTCCTAACCGATTTGCCAAAACTCTACTTTGTTAACAAGAAATTTGTGGAGTGGTTGAAAAACAAGTTTTAATGACTCCAACCTAAGTGTATGTAAACTTCAGACTTCAACTGTAGATAAACCACCAGGTGGCTGAAGCAAGATTGTCACACCCTGACCATAGTTTGCTTTGTATGTTTATATGTTTTGTTTGGTCAGGGTGTGATCTGAGTGGGCATTCTATGTTGTGCGTCTAGTTTGTCTGTTTCTGTGTTTGGCCTGATATGGTTCTCAATCAGAGGCAGGTGTTAGTCATTGTCTCTGATTGGGAACCATATTTAGGTAGCCTGTTTGGTGTTGGGTTTTGTGGGTGATTGTCTCCTGTGTCAGTGTTTGTACCACATGGGACTGGTTTCGGGTTTTCACATTTATTGTTTTGTAGTTTGTTGATGTATAGTTTTTCTTATTAAAAAACCATGAACTTCAACCACGCTGCGTATTGGTCCGCCTCTCCTTTGACACAAGAAAACCGTTACAAAGATGAGTGTCATCTTGGTACATAAGAATATCTACATATGAACCCAGCCAACCACCTGAAAAATAAATGCATCGCCGGGTGCCATGCGACCTCCTGTAGCTATAAAACAGTGTTATACTGTATATCAGATTGCAATGCAAAAGACATAATCAACATGGCTAACATGACACAATCATGATCATACTAGCAATTAGTGCAGGAACTCGGCACTCTCAGAATTCCAATTCAATGTAAAATCATAGAAGCTGTCTTTCAGTCTTTCGATCCCAGCTTTGATGCACCTGTACTGTCTCTGCCTTCTAGATGGTAGTGGGGTGAACAGGCTGTGGCTCGGGATGCTGAGGTCCTTGATGATATTATTTTCCTTCCTGTGACACAGGGTTCTGTAGATGTCCTGGAGGGCAGGCAGTGTAACACTGGTGACGCGTTGGGCTGATCGCACCACCCTCTGGAGAGCCTTGTGGTTGCAAACTGTGAAGTACCGTCCCAGGCAGTGATACAGCCCAACAGAATGCTCTTAATGGTGCATATATAGAAGTTCATAAGGGTCTTAGGGGCCAAGCTAATTTCTTCAGCCTCTTGAGGTTGAAGAGGCACTGTTGCACCTTCTTCACCACACTATCTGTGTGGGTGGACCATTTCAGGTTGTCAATTATGTGCACACAGAAGAACTTGAAACTTTTTAACCTCTCCACTGCGGACCTATCGATGTGGATAGGTGTGTGGTCCCTCTGCTGTCTCCTTAGGTCCACGATAAGCTCCTGCATTTTGTTGACGTTGATGAAGATGCTATTTTCCTGGCGCCACACTGCCAGTGCCTTCACCTCCTGCCTGTAGGCAGTCTTGTCATTGCTGGTAGTCAGCTTAACCACTGTTGTGTTGTCTGTAAACTTGATGATTCAGTTGCGGACGTGCATGGACACGCAGTCATGGGTGAACAAGTGGTACAGGAGGGGGCTGAGCAGGCATCCTTGTGGGGCCCCCCGTGTTGACGACCAGAGACTACTAGGTAGTTACAGTAATTTCGGAAAGTATTCAGACCCCTTGACTTTTTAAACAACAAGAAAAAATACGTTACGGCCTTATTCGTATTGTTATTCGTATTTTTTTTCTCTCGTCAATCTACACACAACAAAAAAGCAAAAACAAGAGTGTGCAAAGCTGTCATCAAGGCAGAGGATGACTACTTTCAAGAATCTGAAATATAAAATATATTTTGATGTGTTTAACACTTTTCTTGTTACTACATGATTGCATGTGTGTTATTTCATACTTTTGATGTCTTCACTATCATTCTACAATGTAGAAAATAGTTGTTGTTTTTTATCTAAAAATTGAATGTGCGTCCAAACTTTTGACTGGTACTGTAAATATTCAGACCTTTACCTTTGTTAAAGCAACTTTGGCAGTGATTACAGCCTTGAGTCTTCCTGGGTATGGTGCTACAAGCTTGGAACACCTGTATTTGGAGAGTTTCTCACATTCTTCTCTGCTGATCCTCTCAAGCTCTGTCAAGTTGGATGGGGAGAGTTGCTTCACAGCTATTTTCAGGTCTCTCCAGAGATGTTTGATGGGGTTCAAGTCCGGGCTCTGGCTGGGCCACTCCTGTGTTGTCTTGGCTGTGTGCTTAGGGTCATTGCCTGTTGGAAGGTGATCCTTTGCCCCAATCTGAGGTGCTGAGCACTCTGAAATAGGTTTTCATTAACGATCCCTCTGTACATTGCTCCGTTCATCTTTCATCTTTACATGACACTTGGCATTCAGGCCAAAGAGTTCAATCTTGGTTTCATTAGACCAGAGAATCATGTTTTTCATGGTCTGAGAGTCCTTTAGATGCCCTTTGGCAAACACCAAGCAGGCTGTGCCTTTTACTGAGGAGTGGCTTCCGTCTGGCCACTCCACCATAAAGGACTGATTGGTGGAGTGCTGAAGAAATGGTTGTCCTTCTGGAAGGTTCTCCCATCTCCACAGAGGAACTCTGGAGCTCTGTCAGAGTGACTATCGGGATCGTGGTCACTTCCCTTAAGTGGACAGCTCTAAGAAGGGTCTTGGTGATTCCAAACTTCTTCCATTTAAGAACTATGGAGGCTACTGTGTTCTTGGGGACCTTCCATGCTGCAGACATATGTTGGTGCCCTTCCCCAGATCTATGCCTCAACACAATCCTGTCTCGAAGCTCTACGGACAATTCCTTCGACCTCGTGGCTTGGTTTTTGTTCTGACATGTACTGTCAACTGTGGGACCTTATATAGACAGGTGTGTGTGCCTTTCAACATCATGTCCAATCAATTGAAATAACCATAGGTGTACTCCAATCACATTGTAGAAACATCTCAAAGATGATAAATGGGAACAGGATGCACCTGGGCTCAATTTCTAGTCTCATAGCAAAGGGTCTGAAAACCTATGTAAATAAGGTATGTCGTGGACAGTCATGACAGGTATCTGTTTTTTATTTTTAACAAATTTGCTAAAATGTCTAAAAACCTGTTTTCGCTTTGTCATTATGGAGTATTGTGTGTAGATTGATGAGGAAATATTTGAAATTAATCTATTTCAGAATGAGGCTGTAACATAAAACAAATGTGGAAAAGGTCAAGAGGTCCAAATACTTACCGAATGCACTATACTTATCACCACCTGTCCTATCCAAACAGTCTATCACTACTGGTACTGTTCTGCAGTAGCTGATGCATCTTTAAAATGCACAGTGACATGATCATCTAAAACCTAGGCCTACAATATCGAGCTGAAGCTTATGTCTAACAATATATGCCGGTAAGCCATGATTGAAGAATAGATGTTGACCTGGTAAGAAGAAATATACTGCAAAGATGACCAGAATAATTGAAATGACCCGGTATGTTTAGCCGGTGGCAAACTGATGCCATCCGAGTATCACAAGATACCACGCTGCCCGATAGCTGATCAATTCACGTCGCGGCCCACAACATTTGAGCCAGCACGATGGTGTTAGATATGAGTCATGCTCAGTTAAATTACTGTAGCAGAGTGAGCTGCATCAGGGTATAAGATGCCTTCATACGGACAACGTACAAGCATGCATGATAACGTGTGTTAACTTGCTTACAACAATCCTAAAATATAGTACAATACTAAAATATTGCCTAACCTGATACTTCATAATCACTTCAGCGGGAATGAATGATGACAGAACTAATTCATAGATAACTGCAAGAATGCATTTTTCTCCTTTAAGGGGCAATCTGGAATAAACCAATAACGATTATCCCACCACTATTAGTTAACTAGCTGGGGAGAAGTCTGAGAAAGTGACCGCATGATGCACAAAACAGCTATGAATGACAGTAAAACCTGATAATGCATTAGTAAATAAGACAGTACTAATTAATCCACAAAGGGGTAAATTGATCACACCAACCATACATCACAAGAAATACACAATTCAAATACACAAGAACATAAACAATAAAAAGCTGGATATTGTCAATGAATGTAAAACTAAGTGTTCATGTTAAAAAGCCTCATTACATCTGGTAAAGGATCTGCGAAAACCTTGGTTTTGCACCTGGATAAAATGAATCGGTCTGCCATCGTACTGCGATGCTCCAAGCAGATGCTGTGGAAGGCGTGGCTAGTGTTTGCCTCTATGACACCACAACCTCACCGTGTGCTCTTGGTAACAGCAATGACAGCAGACATGCCATAACGACTATGTGTAGAAGATACAAGACATAACAGCCAATGCATGAATTAGCATGAGCATTGACCTCAGCAAGGAGCCTAAACGTATACATACTCCTGCAATGGAATATTGGCAGTCATGCACATAATGAGGTAAAGAATATCAGCTAACACCTGAATAGAAAGAATTAGCATACAATACAATAGTCTAAACAAAACTGTCAATAGAATAATACTATTAGAATGCAATATGGATTGATAGGGAGGGACTAGCTATGTAAAATGCATGACAAATGATTAGAAACATGGCTAATAATCAGAGCCTAAACATACTGCTACCGCTAAGGATGAAGCCAATAAAACTACATTGACTGAAATTACACTGTAAAATGTATGCTAATAATGAGCTAGCAGATACTCTGATTTCCTCCGAGCAGAAAAGCAGCAAAAGTGTAGTTATACAAGCACATTAATCCAGACCAGTCTGCACATTAAGTTGAATGTATTGTTAGGTTAAACAGTGTAATGGATCAGCACCATCTCCTTGCTCATGATCATAAAACATTTCCTACTCACTGTATATCGACACATAGGCCTGTATAGCTAGCCTAGCATAGGCTACTTCCTAGGAATGATTCTCTGTGATCACAGAGTGCATGACATTGGGAACTGACAAAGTGTACAATATGCTACTCCCGAGACTAATTCTACTTAGCTAGCTAGTTTGTAGCAGCTATTGACTGACAACTGTAGAGCAGCAACATGGTTGATCCTTGCAATCAATGACATCCCCGCAGCAGCCAAGCTAGCAAGCATTCACAAAGAAAGTTCCTATTGAAAAAAAAAACTCAAGCATAGCGAAAAACAGCTAGTTACAGCAGCAACGCAATGGCAGCATGCATGCTGATGACATTCGGCATCGAGGAAGCATGTGTAGAACTAGTCAACTTAAATAGAATGCATGTAAGTAGGGTGTGAATATAACTGGTGCAAAATCCACTGATGAGATCAGCTAATGCCACCAGACTCCACCACACTCAGGTTTCCCTTCTGAACCGGCTACATTTAATTAATGCCTGCAAAAACACTAGAATTTTTGCAAAAAAAAATGTTTTTAATTTGTATATACCCCAGCCATTCCCCTCCCCTAGGCCTGTGGCGGTCATGATTTTGTCAGCCGTTAACTGTCATGCAAATAACTGCCAGTCTCACTGTAATTTAATGTTAACATAAACAAGTTTAGTATCTCTGGGCTTCCATGCATAGCCTACAAGCCACTGATGCAGACCTTTGGAACATCAACATTTCAAAAAGTCTAATAAATCCATTTAATATAGCCTACACCATCACAATCAATTCATTATTTATTTTAAACAAATATTATATGAAGAAAATGTAGCCTATTTCAGATGAACAGAAAAGCGTATTCTGAGCCATCCTTTTGTTAGGCCCTGATCTGACTATGCCATATGGCTATGGGCTACACGAGTTCATTTAGCAGACATGATTTTCTTATAATTACATTGGCATTATTTTATGTTATTTTATAGTAAGACAAAAACAATTGAACATAGCTGAATAAAATAGAAAGGATATTTTCCCCAAACGATTTCCGAGGGATTGTGCACATGCAGCTATTCTGTGTTGAGTGGTTACCAAGTGATATTTTGAAACATATCCTCCCATATGGTTCATTTAGAGTTAATTATGGAGCTTTAGTTATAATACTACTTTTAGGCTATATGTTTTGATTCCCACAGGGAAACAGTACGAAAAAAAGTATTAAAATGTATGCACTCACTATGCGCTCTGGATAAGAGCGTCTGCTAAATGACTCAAATGCAAATGGAATACATTCTAAGGCTGCATGATGGGACTCTAATGATGACTTTTTTTAAAAGGTTGCATGAAAGGCATGTGCTCTGCTCTGTTTCTTGCGCAGGCTGCACGCACTTCATCAGTCCCTAATTCACAATTTGACACGCACTTGGCAACAGAGCTGTGACTGGTCACTATTCAAAATAGGAATCCTCTTTTAAATAGCGACCATAGTGACCAGTCAAAAATCTGTTTTCACACGCGCAGGGACTGGATTTATAATGGGTTTACATGTTTCACTAGGCTCTGTAGGCTATGGGCTCTCCAACACTGTTCCAGGGGTCCTAGGCCTATAGGATACGCTTAGAGTTATTTGGCCACATTAGTTGTTATGCAAACCTTATCAAAACATACTGTATATGCCTATGGGCTGATCTGGAGGCAAGGGCTGATCCTGGTCGTATGACAAGTTCCAGAACTTTAAAGAGGAGATGATCTCTGTCGGCTTCCCGAGATTATTTGTCTGTGTCTTTGAGTGCCTTCTTTCCTCTCCGGCCGGGCGGGGTTCTTTTTTGTTAAGAAGAAGGACGTGTCTGAATCGTTTTTGTCGAGATTCTGGGAGGCTTCCTAGGGGCTGAACGGTCCATAACGGATTATTCTATATGATGCATGCGACTAGGATTTGAAAAAGTCTACTGCACTGTTTCTTGCCTTGGGCATCGTTCACATTTGATGTTACTCTCACCCATCAAACGATTCTCATTTGAATCATGTCTTTACATATACTAAATAATATACAGTACCAGTCAAAAGTTTGGACACACCTACTCATTCAAAGCTTTTTCTTTGTTTTTACTATTTTCTACATTGTAGAATAATGGTGAAGGTATCTAAACTATAAAATAACACATATGGAATCATCTAGTAACCAAAAAAGTGTTAAACATATCAAAATATACTTTATATATTTGAGATTCTTCAAAGTAGCCACCCTTTGCCTTGACAGCTTTGCACACTCTTGGCATTCTCTCTTTCAATTAACAGGTGTGTGTGCCTTGTTAAAAGTTAATTTGTGGAATTTCCTTCCTTCTGCGTTTGAGCCAATCAGTTGTGTTGTGACAAGGTAAGGTTAGTATACCGAAGATAGTGTTTTACCAATTAGGGTTAAGTCCATATGTGTCATTGGATGAGTCTTTCTGGGCAGAGCCACTTAAGTCACCTTCTCCTAACTAATCCCACTTGGATATTTATGGCATGGAGTCATTGGGATGGTTCAGAACTTCTCCCGTGGAGCCTTTCCTGGCTGAGCACCTCAATACTAAGACTTTGAGCTCATCTTCCTCTGCCCCCAAACTCGCTCATCTCAACGACCGCTCCACCGCGGCCATGTGGAGTCTCCATCGACTTGCCTGGTGGCACCGATGACCGGGATAAATTATCGGAGTTTAGCCACCTTGCTGACCATCCCACTTGGGCCCTCAAGTTTACCTCTGAGGCTTCTGGGAGGGTCTTGGAACCGCAACTGTTTGCCAGAAAGCCCTCTGGCTGATTTATGCGAGGCTGTCTGAAACAACTTTTTGCCACTGCCTCTCAGTATTTTACCTGACAACATCAGTCATGTACTGGATGTATCTGAGGCATCTTGGGCTCATGGCCTCAATGATTGTGGTAGTTCCGCTTGACGTCCTCCTCATGAGAGACTTCCAGCACTGAGTGACCTCACTCCACCAGCACAGATGTGTGGTTCTCTCTGCAAAGTGCATATCGGCACTTCAATGCCGGAGAGACCCATCCCTCTTGATGCAGGGCTGCCCCACTGGGAGACAGAATGCATCACTACAGGGATGGGGGGCGAAGGGCGTACGGTGAACGGTGTATACTCAGACCATCTGAGTACTCCCCATATCAACATTCTCAAGCTCTACACTGTGTTACTAGCCCTCAGGCACTTCCGTCCGTTCCTACAGGTCCAACCTGTCCTAGTCGGGTCAGACAATACATCTAAATTGGGCTGAGGTCGGGTGATTGAGGAGACCAGGTCATCTGATGCAGCAGATGCTTTACGGTGGGAAACACACGTCTCACAAAGACACAGCGATTGGAACCAAAAATCTCCAATTTGGACTCAAGGCCTGATTCATTCAGTTTCCTCTGAACAGTTGATGTTGAGAAGTGTCTGTTACTTGAACTCTATGACACACTTATTTGGGCTCCACTTTCTGAGGCTGGAAACACTAATGAACTTATCCTCTGCAGCAGAGGTAACTCTGGGTCTTCCTTTGCTGTGGCGGTCCTCATGAGAACAAGTTTCATCATAGCGCATGATAGATTTTTGCAACTTCACTTAAATAAACTTGAAAAGTTCTTGAAATATTCTGCATTGACTGACCTTCATGTCTTAAAATAATGATGGACTGTCATTTCTCTTTGCTTATTTGAGCTGTTCTTGCCATAATATGGACTTGGTCTTTTACCAAATAGGGCTATCATCTTGTATACCATCCCTACCTGATTTGCTCAAATGCATTAAGGAAAGAAATTCCACAAATTAACTTTTAAGAAGGCACACCAGTTAATTGAAATTAATTCCAGGTGACTACCTCATGAAGCTGGTTGAGAGTGTGCAACGCTATCATCAAGGCATATGGTGGTTATTTGAAGAATCTCAAATATAAAATATATTTTGAGTTGGTTAACATTTTTGTTGATTACGCAATGATTCCATATGTGTTATTTCATAGTTTTGATGTCTTCATTATTATTCTACCATGTGGAAAATAGTAAAAATAAAGAAAAGGCCTGGAATGAGTAGGTGTCCACATTTTTGAATGGTACTGTATATATGGAGATAGTTTGGTGCCTAAAATAAGGGGATAAATACATGTAAAATAAAAGTGTTTCTGACCTTTCTTATATCTCTCAGATATAGGACAAACACTTCAGAACTAACATCCTTTAGACTTTTTTGGGGACTATCTGTTGTTCCGTGTAGTTTATATTGGCTAATAGCAGTGATGCCAAATTCAATGTTTCATCCAATATTGTTTTAATGTTTTGGGGGGATACCTTAAGAGGGCATACAATTCTAAATCAAATAGCTAAATAATCCTTGATATGGCCATCTTAAAACAATTCCATGTTAGCTTAGAGCCCCCCCCCCCCCCCCACACACACTTCTCTAGAGTGTAAAGACTGTTTCTTACCTTGGCCACGTGACCTTCATGCGCTCTCGGTTCAACCTTCATGTACTCTCTTGTTTGGAGGTTCCTTAGGGAGACATCTCACCAGATTGAAACCCCCCTTTAAGGAACTTTAAAGTAATCCGACCTGATGAAAGAGGTCCAATGTTAAGGTGAATTTGAATGAGGAAATTAGAGCATTGCTGGGTGCTATATAGACATGCGGGGCTGAGGAATCACTAGTAGGTATTAGATTCACATGCTACAGTTATCCCAGCCATAAAGTCCCTTTCTTCTTTTCATCATGGAACTTGCAATTTGAAAAGTTTCGCCTGAAGCCTCCAACTGAAATAAACGTGATTTAATTTATCCATTGTAATAGTGTTTGATGGATGTGTTCATCGCTGGGCTCTGTCAGGTCATTTTGTTATTCTATTCCCTACATAGTGCACTACTTTGGACCAGACAAAAATTGTGCACTATGTAGGGAATGGGGTGCCATTTGGGACACAAACACCTGGCTGCAGGAATCAATAGTCTGAAAAGGGCATGCACACACATGTGAATCTATGGGTTCTCCACCAGTCCTGCATCTTGTGTATGTCCCAAATGGCACCCTATTCCCTATATAGTGAACTACTTTTGACCAGGGACCATGGGAAACAGGGTGCCGTTTGGGGGGGGGCCTTATGGGCCTTCACCATACAGAGTGTAAGGGTAACAGAGCAATCCAGCAACGCAGGGCCTGGCTTTCAAACTAAACACACTCTCATTATAGCAGGTCAGCACCTGAATATATGTTTACTATTACAAGTTTACTGCTGTTGTCAGTGGGTGCTCCAGCCCTGTGTAGTTTGGACACCTCCCTGTTGAGTCGGAGACACAATAGAAGCGACAACAGGTTACAAGAAGACATCATCAAATCTGCTCTGAGCTGAGCTCACACTTGTGTGGGTAGACGGTGATGAATATGCGTCCCGAGTTTTCTCTGTGTATTTCACATAGACCAGGTGGGATAGGAAGGCATGACTAAATTAGTTTCACTAAATATCCGTCCATGTTCCTCTAATTCAGTCTGCTACCTGATAATGATGGTGAAACAAGTTACATTCATCACACCTTGAGACAGGCTCTTTAGCAAAAAATTAGGTCAAATAAATGAATGATTCAAAGTTGTATTGTCACATGCACATGGTAGAGCAGTAGTAGATTACTACAGTGAAATGCTTACTTGCGAGCTCTTTCGCAAAAATGACTTGACTAGAATATAGTATATACATATGCAATATAAAACATGATGTATACTTTTTTTTTAAAGTGATCAATGTTCCATGTCTATGTACATAGGGCAACAGCCTCTAAGGTGCAGGGATGAGTAACCGGGTGGTAGCCGGCCAGTAACAGTGACTAAGTTTAGGGCATGGTGGAAATTGGCTAGTGATGGCTATTTATCAGTCTGATAGCCTTAAAATAGATGTTTTTCAGTCTCTCTGTCCCAGCTTTGATCCACCTATACTGACCTTCTGGACGATAGCAGGGTGGCTCGGGCGGCTGGGGTACTTGATGATCTTCTGTGCCTTCCTGTGGGCTGAACGCACCACCCTCTGGAGAGCCCTGCGGTTGCGGACGGTGCAGTTGCCCTACCTACAGTAATACAGCCGGACAGGATGCTCTCAATGGTGCATCAAATTCAAATTCAAATGTATTTATTTATATAGCCCTTTGTACATCAGCTGATATCTCAAAGTGCTGTACACAAACCCAGCCTAAAACCCCAAACAGCAAGCAATGCATGTGTAGAAGCACGGTGGCTAGGAAAAACTCCCTAGAAAGGCCAAAACCTAGGAAGAAACCTAGAGAGGAACCAGGCTATGTGGGGTGGCCAGTCCTCTTCTGGCTGTGCCGGGTGGAGATTATAACAGAACATGGCCTCTGTAAAGTTTGTGTTTGTGAAGCACTGCTGTCTTGCAAAAAGTAAAAAGCTGCAAACAACAGATTGACCCTCTGTTTTGAGGAACATTAGCAACAAGCACAATGCTATACTATTCAAAATAAATTCACCAGCTAATGTGAGCAGAGCTCCATAAGAATTTTGTAGGAAAGATACTGCTGCAACTTTTTAATTTAATTTATGAAAAGGCACTGTGGTATAATTAATGTTCAGTAGTCTGAGTGCTTTTCATTGAATCAAATTAATACCTCAGTCAGACTTAGAACCCCTTCTCCCATGAGATGAAGAGACTCTTCGGTAAAGATTAACAAGATGTTGTTTCACAGCATGGGTGCATCCCAAATTGCACCTTATTCTCTATATAGTGCATTACTTTTGACCTGGGCCCATAGGGAATCCCATAGGGCTCAGGTAAACATTTGTGCACTATAAAGGGAATAGGGTCCCATTTCGGACGCATACACAATCTCCCCAGCCACTCATCCACCACACATCAGGCCAGGGAGAACAGCCTGCTTTTACAGCTTTGCTTCCAAAACAATGGCAATAAAGCAAACCCCAGCTGCTTGTCTCCATACCCACACAAGATACTTTTCAGTTCACACCCCTAATAGTGGCCATTAGCTCCCCTCTTCACCTCTCTCCCTCCCCTCCTCAGCCTTCTTCCGCCCAGCACAGTTGCATTCCTAAAGCAATGGCCAGGATGCAGTGGTTTACTCATCTATGTGAATGAGAGGCCCCACGCATTAACAGATCACCCTCGATGGTGTGTGACATGGTCTTTCACTAATCTCCTTATCCTGGTGGTATGACTTAATTTTCAATGGTAAGGAATACTGATGCATAAAATACATTTGAAAAAGTACATATGCATACATAATGTAACATACATAGGGATAGACCTACATGTAACTTGTATTTCCTCAGTGCTATTGTATGGGGGATGTGCAGTTGTACCTGAACCAATGTGACTTGCCTTTGTGAGCACAGAAATTGAAGGAAAGCAAATCGAGTACCCCTGTCTGAGGCTATTCAGAAGGAATCCATCCCAGGATCTTCAATATCAGATGGGCCCCAGTCAGAGCTCTGGTATTGATCCTATGCTTCAGCACTTCTCTATGGGTCTTTTTAGCAGAAGCTTTCAGTCCTACAGATAAGAACTGTGGAGACAGATTACTCATTACTCATATGGAGTCTGCTAGCCAGTCTACACTTATGCTTTATGCCATCTTGATATTAAAAGCTCACCTTTAACATAGAATCCTTAATGGTGAAACAACCACATCTATTTTCGATATTACAGCAACAAAGAGTTTGACAACAACAAGCAGTGTTTTTTCCCCTTGGACATCATTGCAATCGCGATATACACTACATAACCAAAAGTATGTGGACAGCTGCTCGTCTCATTCCAAAATCATGGGCATTAATACGGAGTTGGTCACCCCTTTGCTGCTATTACAGCCTCCACCATTCTGGGAAGGCTTTCCACTAGATGTTGGAACATTGCTGCGGGGACTTGCTTCCATTCAGTCACAAGAGCATTAGTGAGATCGAGCACTGATGTTGGGCAATTAGACCTGGCAGTCTGTGTTCCAATTCATCAAAAAGGTGTTAGATGGGGTTGAGGTCAGGGCTCTGTGCAGGCCAGTCAAGTTCTTCCACATCGATCTCAACAAACCATTTCTGTATGAACCTCGCTTTATGCACAGGGGCATTGTCATGCTAAAACAGGAAAGGGCCTTGCCCAAACTGTTGCCACAAAGTTGGAAGCACAGAATCGTCTAGAATGTCATTGTATGCTGTAGTGTTAAAATGTCCCTTCACTGGAACTAAGGGGCCTAGCCTGAACCATGAAAAACAGCCGCAGGCCATTATTCTTCCTCCACCAAACTTTACAGTTGGCACTATGCATTGGGGCAGGTAGGGTTCTCCTGGCATCCTCCAAACCCAGATTTGTCCACTGCACTGCCAGATGGTGAAGCGTGATTCATAACTCCAGAGAACCCACTGCTCCAGAGTCTAATGGCGGCAAGCTTTACATCACTTCAGCTGACGCTGGGCATTGTACATGGTGATCTTTGGCTCTGCCATGGAAACACATTTCATGAAGCTCCCGACAAACAGTTCCTGTGCTGACGTTGCTTCCAGAGGCAGTTTGGAACTCAGTAGTGAGTGTTGCAAACGAGGACAGATGGTTTTTACGTACTACGCGCTTCAGCACTCAGCAGTCCTGCTCTGTGTGCCCTACCACTTTGCGGCTGAGCCGTTGTTGCTCCTAGACATTTCCACTTTACAATTACAGTACTTAAAGTTGACCGGGGAAGCTCTAGCAGGGCAGAAATTTGACTCACTTGTTGAAAAGGTGGCATCCTATGATGGTGCCATGTTGAAAGTCACTGAGCTCTTCAGTAAGGCCATTTTACTGTCGATGTTTGTCTATGGAGATTGCATGGCTGTGTGCTCGATTGTATACAGCTGCCAGTAACGGGTGTGGCTGATATAGACAAATCCATTAATTTGAAGGGTGTCCACATATTTTTGTATATATAGTGTATGTTTTTTACCATGCTGCTCAAAGTTTAATAAATAAATACATTTAAAACATTTAAACAACAACTTTTCAAACAGCTCTTACAACTTGTCAAACAGCTCTTACACTAAAAGGGCATTATCATATTTTTTTTTTACAAATGCACAGTATTATTCCAACCTCATAGTGTGGAAATATATATAAAACACTGCACTGGGTCTATGCTCCAAGCTCAGGATATCATTGATGCTTCTTGGAAAAGCTGTCTTGTTTTCTGGAGTGCGTTTTTGCACCAGGTGTTGTGGTTGTTTTTAAATATTTAGATGTTGGACTACATTACTCCTATGGGATGATAGTTTATTGAATTTCTCATGCCACATAACTAAATAGGCTGTTACAAGCGCTACAGGCCTGATGAAAGTAAAGAAAGTCATAAACACAAACATGATGCAACACTTCAAAAACAGCTAATAACTCTTTGACAGGTATGATCAAATTGGAAAGTCCATTCATTCACGTTACTGTTATTCATGAACACACACACCTAAACAAAAACACGTCAGCTGTAAATTGTCACATTGGACAAAATGTTCCTGCCAGAGTGGCTGAGTGTGTGAGCCACATGTAACCAGCCTAATCTGATGAGAACACTGGGGCCTGAGTTGTCTGTTTTGGTAATGCATTTGAAGCTAGGGCCTGCCACACTACCCTGTGTACTTCCTGGGGAAAATGAAGCTGGTGAGTGCTCTCTCTCTCTCGCTCGCCCTCTCTTCCTCCTCCCCTTTCTGCATTTCTAATGTCTCACCATATGAGATTGAATGGGGGGGAAGGTAGAGTAGAGTAGTGGATTTTCTGGAGTGTAGATCCAGAGGGGTAAATGATTGCCCTCTAGGGGATGAAAAGAGAGCTAGAAAAGCCTTATAAGAGGTGAATCTGGCAGTGGGGAAACAATAACTGATGCTGGGGTGGTCTTTAGAGAGAGGCTGCACTGTTCCTTGACACAGCAATCTTTGCTTCGGTCTCTGATAATATGACTCTCTCTCTCTGGGTCACACAGAGTGTTTCTTGGTAGTCTTTTAAACAAGTCTACATTGAAAACAAGATGTATACACCTTACACACATGGTTATGGTCTTACAAAAAGAAGACCTGTACCAGATATAGAGTTGAAATGTATTGCATTTTGACTTTGCATCCCAATATTACTATTTTTAAACATCACAGAAGACTGAAATTTAACAAAAAAAATTATGTTGAATAATTACGAAATTATTACAAATATTAATATTCCACCCATGAGGCCACTACAGGATGATTGTATCATTGGATTGCAGGAATGGGAAAAAAATGGAAAAAATTAAAGTTGGGTGGTTGGTCGGGAACGTTTAGCAATCCAAAGTTTGCGTGTTCGAATGTCATCATAGACAACTTTTTAAGCTAATGAGCAACTTTGCAACTACTTACTAGTTTTTAGCTACTTTGCAATTACTTAGCATGTCAGCTAACCCTTCCCCTAAACTTAACCCTTTAACCTAACTCCGAACCCTAACCTTAACCCTAACCTCAACCTAGCTAACTTTAGCATAAGTCATCTAGCACCTAGCTAACATAAGCAACATATTGTAACAATTGTAATTGTAAACACATCATTGAGCATTTACACAAACCCACCTAAACACATCATACGAATCATACGAATTGCAATCTGTAACATACAATACATCCTACAATTCGTATTATATTGTACGACCGCTATTGCATATGTCACTGTAACGTAACAGTAACCGAAAGGTCACTGGTTTGAATCCCTGTGCCGGCAAGGTGGAAAAATCTGCCATTCTGCCCTTGAGCAAGGCAGTTAACCCCAACAACAACTGCACATCGGGCACCAATGACGTGAAGATCAATTAAGGCAACCCCGGGTACCTTTCTGATTCAGACGGATTGAGTTAAATGCGGAAGACACATTTCGGTTGAATGCATTAATTTGTGCAACTGACTAGGTATCCCCTTTCCCTTTCATATCATACTAAATTGATTTTAGTAACATATAATACGTTTTGCTCTGAGACCAGGTTGCAGACCATCACATTAAAAAACTGGAATAACTTTCTTCAAATATGTTGTACACCACGTGAGGTTGGTGGCACCTTAATTGGGGAGATGGGCTGGTGGTAATGACTGGAGCGGAATTAGTGGATTGATATCAAATCCAGGTGTTTGATGCCATTCCATTTGGCCATTTCTGTAATTATTATGAGCCATTCTCCCCTCGGCAGTCTCCTGTGTTGTATACATCAGATGTCTACAAACAAAACAAGAGTGAAATACACATTATTGTGGATACTGCCTAAATAATATACATTACTGAGCTCAGGCGCCACAATGAGTCTCACCAATCCATTCAATATTCTAGACATCTGTTTGGCCAGAGAAAACAACGCAATGCAATAATACTTGTTTTATGGGGAGGACTGTATGAAACTGATACACACTTGTCTTCGACTTTCCCAATGTATCGTCTGCCAATCCCTACCATCAGTGTAGTACACAACATTTTCCTGTCTCCACACCGTCTACCAATGAAATCTCGTGTGGCAGCAAAGGGTTAACGGAATGTCTGGAAGCTGCTGGGCGGAGTGAAGAGCTGTGATTGGGTAATTAAAAATGACGTAAACGATATGAAAGACCAAAAAACTAGCTAAGAAGGCAGTTGGTAACTTTGGGAGGGGGCTGTTTGGTTGAGCGAGAAGTGTTAAGGGTGACATAGGCTAAGTAGCACAGCAAGGAGTTACCAGAAAGTGCCTGTGGGTATTTAAAACGCGACAGTGGACTTAAAACACACAACGGAACATGGTGCAGCAAACAGAACACAGTGAGACAGAGAGTAGCAGAGAAGCTACAGACACTGAGGAAAGCGAACTGATGGCGTGTAGCCCGGTGCCACTGAAATCCGTGAAAGCTGACTGGTGCAAGACAGCAACCGGTCACATCAAACGACCCATGAATGCATTTATGGTGTGGTCGAAAGTCGAGAGGAGAAAGATCATGGAGCAGTCTCCGGACATGCACAACGCGGAAATCTCCAAAAGACTGGGAAAGCGGTGGAAATTGTTGAAGGACAATGAAAAGATCCCGTTTATCAGGGAAGCCGAGAGGCTGCGGCTACAACACATGGCTGACTACCCTGACTACAAGTACCGACCCAAGAAGAAACCAAAGCTTGACAGTTCCACAAAACAAGCCGCGCAATCACCGGAGAAGACTAACATTAAACCTGTGAAAGCCCCGGCTAAGAAATTCGCTAAATTAAAAACTATGAAGGCGGTGACAACGAGACCGTCTCACGACCCTCGTTATGACTATGTTTTCACCAGTTTTACAACTAGCAAATCTGTAAAAATGGAATATTCTGATGAGGATGACGACGAAGAGGACTACGAGGAGGAAGTGTTCTCTCGGATTAAAATGGAAGAGGACGAGGAACCAATACCGTACAACATCGCCAAAGTGCCGGCGAGTCCCACTCTGAGCTCCACTGCAGAGTCTGAGGGTGCGAGTATGTACGAGGAGTCCCGGAATGCGAACGCAGCTCCTACCAGACTGTTCTACAATTTCAAGAACATAACCAAGCAGAACACAATTTGCCCTGCATCACTCTCACCAGCATCTTCATTCAGGTCGGTCTCCACCTCGTCCAGTTCCAGCGAAGACGCCGATGACTTACTGGTTGACTTCAGTTTAAATCTAGCCTCCAGTGCTCACGGAGTGGAGCTGGGGACCTCGAATTCAGGAAATCTGTCTCTTTCCTTGGTGGATAAGGATTTGGACTCTTTCAGTGAGGGCAGCCTTAGCTCTCACTTTGAATTCCCAGACTATTGCACCCCCGAATTGAGCGAAATGATCGCAGGCGATTGGCTTGACGCTAACTTTTCAGATTTGGTGTTTACCTACTAGCTAGCTACGTACAAAAGGGAATCATTCTCTAGTAGTAGCGGGAACAGTGTTATATCAGTTTCCTCTCCAGACCAGTGTGATACCATGTAGGCAAGGAGAGGGTCCTCAATGAACTGAAACAAATTCGTTACAATGCGGTACTATTGCAAAAAAAATAAAACGGTGACATTAATTTGTCACCATGACTGGTTTTATGGATTTCCCTCGGATCTGCAGGGAAACTGCTCAAATTTAAAAGCGGACCACAGTAGACTGAACTATGCATTCCCATCTAACTTGTAACCACTGGTCTGAACACGGCTGGGCTGATCCGAGGCAAAAATCTGAGACACTGTTCATTCAGGGTGTATAACTTTTCAAAGGTTTTATGATTTTCTGTATTCCACAACTTTGTTTTAATTAGTTCCGATTCCCTCCTGTTATGGAAATACTGTAAGTAGTAGGCTAACTCCGAATACTGTAAGTAGTACGCTAAATCCACAGGATGCAGCATTTTGATACATAACCAACACATACCTCATCTTTGGAAAAATATATATATTTTCTGGCATATTTTTGTACAGTTAAACGAAGGGAATGTTCTTACTGTGCTTTCAATTGTTCGTTTAAAAAAAAAAATTCAGGCACTTGTATCCGGTTTCATTTAGCATGCAAGGGTTGAAAAGATGTCAAGTTGCATCGACATGCCTTGCAATTATTTTAAGCTATGGTATATGTACAGAAGAAGTAGAGCATATTTGGGGTGCTTAATGAGTTCAATTGGAATTGGTGACTGTGAACCTCATTGCTGGTACTAGATTTAAGATTGTACATGTTCTGTAAAATTGTAAAATTAGGAGTTTATGTATACGTGTGAATGGGTCCCAAATAGCAGGTATGAAACTGGATTTTCTTTGTATTTTATCTTATTGGCACACTTTTTTTTCTCTTATTTTGTGCAATATAGGCTACTCTTAAATGGACTGTCCACATTTTTTTTGTAGCAAATGAAATGCGTTACTTGTCGTCATGCTGAAGTCTGTATCTTGACTAAACTGAATAAATCAGCTGGAACTGATTCAAATGAATGTCCATGTTTTTTTAATGGGGACATTATTGATAAAAATACTATTGGCTGTTTTTTTTTAGGACTTATCTGGCCAAGTGTAGCAGCTATTTGGCAATGACAACTCTTCAGCTTGTTTAAATTACATCATATAGCCTCTCATTTTTTCATTACTTTTCAGTGTGGGCATTTTATTGAGACCTTGGCATCCCTGAGAAATGCTCTGATATCACACCTTGCAGTGATTTGTTCAACTTTAGCATTACTTTTATCCAATACTGTGTGAATGTCAACACCCTCTTCCAATTGTAGGCCTACATGTTATTGTAATATATTTTATGTTCCTGTGTTAACCTTTAAGTCATTCTTATCAGACATCTTACAGGATCTGTGCCTGCTCATGAACAAAGGTAGACTAAGTGTATTCCCACTTCTGATTTTGCAGGATGTTAAACTTTGCTCCTGATAATATTCAACTACACGAAGCCAAATAAGTACAGTAGTCATCTCAAGACTTATTGGTGAGTCAAAATACTCCGGTCCCAACACCTCTCCTGCATTGGTCTGATCGCACCCTGACCAATGGCACCCTATTCACTGTATAGTGCACTAGTTTTGACCATAGCCCTATGAGGAGTGGTGTAGGGAATAGGGAATAACGTTCACTCTTTCACCACTGTTAATGCTGTACCACTATCACTTGTTTTGAGACAGACAACCGGTAGGCTACAACTTGCATCCACACAGCCATTTTAAATAGGCTCATTGTTACCTTATTTGGATAGAGGTTAATCCACTCAATCATCTAATGTTCCTTACCTAGCTCGTCTCCTGTGGTGATATGTAAACATTGACAGCTATGGTTTGTTGGCTTTTGCCAGATAGACAGTGACCCATTCACCCCATAAAGTGTTTGTCTTAATTTGTAAAAGGAATACTGTTGCCTACCAGCTAAGCCACCACAATTTACATTTACTTTACCATGACTAGCAGAACAATTCAATCCCCACATTCACTCAGCCAAGTTGTATGTTCATAGAAGCAGTTAGTGTGTATGGGATTGTGTGGCTTCCCATTTATAAATATAGTACATGATTGCAATATTTTGATGGCATTTTCATCTATGGGGGACTGTAAGGACACAGGACATGCTCCTATTGGCACCCTATTCCCTATATAGTGCACTACTTTTGGGTAGAGCCCTATAGCTTCTAAACACATTAAAAGTCATGAAAAGATGGAGTTGGTCCAGACAACACTATGGCCTTTTGACGGATACAAAAACAGGTAGCAACCGTTTCATAATAGCACAAGACTGACTGCAATGTCAACATGCCGGCACCAGGCTACTTTACTCACTAGTCCTCTCCACTGTGTCACAATATGCATGCATCAGCTCTAACACACACGAGGTGTGTGTTATTGCCTTTGGATCAGAGTCCTCTGTGCTCCTTCTCTTATTGACATAAGATGCTCTTCCTGTTGGAAGGAGAGAGCAGATGTGTTAACCTGCAGAACTTCAAAAAACGAATAGCCTGAAATCATTAGCAAACACAACACACAGATAAAGGTCGTCAAGGCTATTACTCTCCTAATGTTGTTTAGAAAATCTACGCTTGGCTTGATTCCAATTTAGTGGAGAGAGGCTAGAGAGTGCTTGTTCATCCTTGTTGCAAATGTATTACATTATTTTCATGTGATGTATTTATTTGCAATTCTACAGCTGTTCTTTATGCTCCCGCAACACTTAGTTCTGCCCCTGTCCTTTATGGGCTTCATACCAAATGGCACCCTATTCCCTATTTAGTGCACTACTTTTGACCTGGGCCCATATAACTCTGGTAAAATGTAGTGCACTACATAAGGAATAGGGTGCCATTTCGGGGGAAATCCATTAACTTGGATTTGTCCCACACACCAACAGAACATAATGATTTGAAAATAAAATTTCATCTTCTTGTGGTGTGGCTGTAGCCGCGTCGTAACAGAATATAGTCTCATGGATAGGATAACGAGTTGATCAATATCTATTTAATCTATTATGATCTGTATTATATTCATAATCCAATTCAGTTAGGCCAAAGACACTCTACCAACCGACACTCTGGAATGCCTGAGTTTCAAACCAATACAAAGAATCCATACATTGGATTGTGGAACACGGGTCCCTGTCTAGAGTGGGCCATACATATTAGTTGGAAAACAGCCTACCAGCTCATGGTTGTTATTCATTAGTGCACACCGTAGCAAAACATTTTGCAAAAGGAAAACGTATGTTTCTTAGTCCCTCCCTGTTTCAATCCGTGTTTTGAGTATGACTCCACTCACTCCTTCCTTTGCCGCATATATGTTCATCTGTAGAAAGAAGGTTATAATCTGGCCTGCTGCCAAAATGCATCGGTTTCAATATTAATTCCCTGTTCTTTTTGTGGAGAGCAGTGCTGTATGTCACCTTTCAGTGTACTCAAAGATCCTTGCACAGACCCTTTTCTAACTGTCCTGTATTTTGAGTGAGGTACATAAAGCACTATATTAACTGTTTTTATGGCTTTACAAATTTCAATGCTTATAAATGAGGAAGCTTGTTGATATATCTCTAATGGCTTTCTCCTTTCCGGTACGAAGCAAAAGAAGTAAAGACGAATAGGTTTAACAGTAGAGGATAATACTTCCAAGTTTTTTATAATATCACCTCCTTCCATGTGGCTATCCTTAGAACCACTGACAACAAAGGGAATGTAATTTTCACTTAGGCCATAGAAAATCATTTAAAATGTAATACACGCCCAATTCCACTGTGTTCATAAAGCAAGACAAACATAAATTCCCATTATCGGTCTCCCCCTGCTCACCATTCTTTAGGTTGCCCTGATAACCTAAAGGTGTATCAGCGCCCCGTCTCCCAAATGGCACACTATTCCCTATATAGAGGTAATCTAGTGCCATTTGTGACTCAACCATTGTTAGTGGCTCTAATTTGAAAGTCAATCTGGTGCTGTGGCTCACTGCATGATTAGCACAGGAAGCGGAGTGTGCTACAGGGGTTAATTATGATGAATGCAAGGCTCAGGCCTTTAGGGGTCTTAGTCCTAAAAATTAAGTGAACTCTTTCTCCAACCACATCAAGATTACATCTCAAATGGCACCCTGTTCCCTTTATAGTGCACTACTTTTGAGCCCATTGGGCTCTGGTCAAAAGTAGGATATTTTAAAGGGAATAAGGTGCTGTTTGAAGGAAATAGGGTGCCGTTTGGGACGCCGCCAAATGTGCCATCCTGAATCTAGGTTCTAAATTAGGTTCCTTCCTCAACGTGTGATTGTCTTGATTACTAGACTGTGTTTAATTCATAATCTTAGTCTGTGTTTAATTCATAATCTTAGTCTGTGTTTAATAGCATAATCTCCTCCGGTTAAGATGTCTATGCTTGTCAGACACATCTAATATGGCTCAGATGAAATATGCCCCCTTGGTCTTCCTCTTAACTCGGTCATTGGCTGAATCCCAAATAATATCCTATTCCCTAGTGCTCTTCTCAAAAGTATTGCACGATGTACAGTGGCAAGAAAAAGTATGAACCCTTTGGAAATACCTGGTTTCTGCATAAATTGGTCAGTAAAGTTGATCTTCATCTAGGTCACAACAACAGTCTGCTTAAACTAATAACACACAAACAATTATACATTTTCATGTCTTTATTGAACATACTGTGTAAACATTCACAGTGCAGGGTGGGAAAAGTATGTTAACCTTTGCATTTAATAACTGGTTGACCCTCCTTTGGCAGCAACAACCTCAACCAAACGTTTTCTGTAGTTGCGGCTCAGACCTGCACAACGGTCAGGAGGAATTTTGGACCATTCCGCTTTACAAAACTGTTCCAGTTTATCAATATTCTCGGGATGTCTGGTGTGAACTGCTCTCGAGGTCATGCCACAGCATCTCAAATCGGGTTGAGGTCAAGACTCTGAGCCTCTCCAGAAGGCATATTTTCTTCTGTTGTTGATTTACTTCTGTGTTTTGGGTTGTTGTTCTGTTCCGTCAACCAACTTCTGTTGAGCTTCAATTGGCGGACAGATAGTCTAACATTCTCCTGCAAAATGTCTTGATAAACTTGGGAATTTATTTTTCCATCAGGGCTGTCCAGGCCCTGAGGCAGCCCCAAACCATTTTTTTATTTCACCTTTATTTAATCAGGTAGGCTAGTTGAGAACAAGTTCTCATTTACAACTGCGCCCTGACCAAGATAAAGCAAAGCCGTGCGACACAAACAACGGAGTTACACATGGAATAAACAAGCGTACAGTCAATAACACAATAGAAAAAAAGAAAGACTATATACAGTGTGTGCAAATGGTGTGAGCAGGTAAGGCAATAAATAGGCCATAGTATGGAAGTAATTACAATTTAGCAAATTAACACTGGAGTGATAGATGAGCAGATGGGGATGTGCAAGTAGAAATACAGGTGTGCGAAAGAGCAGAAAAGAAAATTAAAACAATGTGGGGATAAGGTAGGTAGATTGGGTGGGCTATTTATAGATGGGCTATGTACAGCTGCAGCGATCGGTTAGCTTCTCAGAGCGCTGATGTTTAAAGTTAGAGGGAAATATGACTCCAGCCATGATGCTCCCTCCACCATACTTTACAGTTAGGATGAGGTTTTGATGTTGGTGTGCTGTGCCTTTTTTTCTCCACTCATAGGGTTGTGTTTCTTCTAAACAACTCAACTGTAGTTTTATCTGTCCACAGAATATTTTGCCAGTAGCTCGTGGAACATCCAAGTGTGCTTTTGCAAACTTCAGACATGCAGCAAAGTTTTTTTGGACAGCAGTGGCTTTTTCCGTGGTGTCCTACCATGAAAACCATTGTTGTTTATTGTTTTACATATTGTAGACTTGTCAACAGAGATGTTTCCATGTTCAAGAGATTTCTGTAAGTCTTTAGCTGACACTCTAGGATTCTTCTTAACCTCATTGAGCATTCTGCGCTGTGCTCTTGCAGTCATCTTTGCAGGACGGCCACTCATAGGGAGAGTAGCAACAGTGTTGAACTTTCTCAATTTATAGACAATTTGTCTTACCGTGGACTGATGAACATCAAGGCTTTTAGAGATACTTTTGTAACCCTTTCCAGCTTTATGCAAATTAACAATTATTAATCTTAGGTCTTCTGCGATCTCTTTGGTTTGAGGCATGGTTCACATCCGGCAATGCTTCTTGTGAATAACAAACTCAAATTCGTTGAGGTTTTTTTTATAGGGCAAGGCAGCCCTAACCAACATCTCCAATCTCATCTCATTGATTGGACTCTAGGTTAGCTGACTCCAATTAGCTTTTGCAGAAGTCATTAGACTAGGGTTTTACATACTTTTTTATAACCTACACTGTGAATGTGTAAATTATGTATTTAATATAGACAAGAAAAATACAATGTGTTACTATTTTAAGCACACTATCTATTGTTGTGACTTAGATGAAGATCAGATCAAATGTGATGTCTAATTTATGCAGAAATCCAGGTAATTCCAAAATGTTCACATACTTTTTCTTGCCACTGTGGGTAAAGGGTGCCATTTCGGACACAGTCATTAAAGAGAAGTTGACCTGAGGAATGACCATTAGAACTGTTCTATTATGTATGATGTCGTAGTAGTAGGTAGTATGATGTCAATACTATGTTTTCTCTCTGTCAAATCAATGTTGTTGTAACATGGGATATAAGGACATTAAAACTTTTATGGCTTGAATCCCGCTAACGGGATCGATATGACAACAGCCAGTGAAAGTGCAGGGCGCCAAATTCAAAACGGAAATCTCATAATTAAAATTCCTCAAACATAAGTATTTTACACCATTTTAAAGATAAACTTGTTGTCAATCCCACCACAGTGTCCGATTTCAAAAAAGGTTTTACGACGGAGGCACACCAAACGATTATGTTAGGCCTGCACCTAGTCACAGAAAAATACAGCCGTTTTTCCAGCCAAAGAGAGGAGTCACAAAAAGCAGAAATGGAGATAAAATGAATCACTAATCTTTGATGATCTTCATCAGATGACACTCATAGGTCTTCATGTTAAGCAAATCATGAATGTTTTGTTCGATAAAGTTCATATTTATATACAAAAATCTATGTTTACATTGGCGCGTTGTTTAGTAGTTCCAAAACATCCGGTGATTTTGCAGAGAGCCACATCAATTTACAGAAATACTCATAATAAACATTGACAAAAAAGATACAACTATCATGAATGGAATTATAGATACACTTCCCCTTAATGCAACCGCTGTGTCAGATTTTTAAAAAACTTTACAGAAAAAGCACACCATGCAAAAATCTGAGTACAGCGCTCAGACAACAAATCAAGCCATACAGATATCCGCCATGTTGTGGAGTCAACTGAAGTCAGAAATAACATTATAAATATTCACTTACCTTTGATCTTCATCAGAATGCACTTCCAGGAATCTCAGTTTCACAATAAATGTTTGATTTGTTCGATAAAGTCCATAATTTATGTCCAAATACCTCCTTTTTGTTCACGCGTTTAGCCCACTAATCCAAATTCATGACGCGCAGGCCAGACAAAAAAGTCAAAAAGTTCCGTTACAGTCCGTAGAAACATGTCAAACGAAGTATAGAATTAATCTTTAGGATCTTTTTAACATAAATCTTTAGTAATGTTCCAACTGGAGAATTCCTTTGTCTTCAGAAATGCAATGGAACGCGCGTGACCAGCTCATGCCACCCTGCCAGACCATTGACTCATTCAGCTCCCATTCCCCCCCTCATTCACAGTAGAAGCATCAAACTGTTCTAAAGACTATTGACATCTAGTGGAAGCCTTGAAGTGCAATTTGACCCCATAGACACTGTATATTCGATAGGCAAAGAGTTGAAAAACTACAAACCTCAGATTTCCCACTTCCTGGTTGGGTTTTTTCTCCGGTTTTTGCCTGCCTTATGTGTTCTGTTATACTCACAGATATTGAAAAAAAAATAGAAACTTCAGTGTTTTCTATCCCAATCTACTAATAATATGCATATTTTAGCAACTGGGCCTGATTAGCAGGCAGTTTACTCTGGGCACCTTATTCATCCAAGCTACTCAATACTGCCCCCAGCCATAAGAAGTTAACTTCTTCGATATAGGGGGGCGCTCTTTTAATTTTTGGATAAAAAACGTTCCCGTTTTAAACAAGATATTTTGTCACGAAAAGATGCTCGACTACGCATATAATTGACAGCTTTGGAAAGAAAACACTTACGTTTCCAAATCTGCAAAGATATTATCTGTGAGTGACACAGAACTGATGCTACAGGCGAAACCAAGATGAAATTTCAAACAGGAAATGCCCCAGATTTTGAATGCGCTTTGTTCCAATGTCTCCTTATATGGCTGTGAATGCGCAAGGAATGAGCCTACACTTTCTGTCGTTTCCCCAAGGTGTCTGCCTGGGAGTTAATTTGGAAAAAGGTTCGGCGTTGTAATGACTGAATTTTCATTTTTTTCTTCTTAGCCAAACGTGAACAAAAAGGAGTGATTTCTCCTACACAAATAATATTTTTGGAAAAACTGCAAATTTGCTATCTAACTGAGAGTCCCCTCATTGAAAACATCCGAAGTTCTTCAAAGGTAAATGATTTTACTTGAATACTTTTCTTGTTTTTGTGAAAATATTGCCTGCTGAATGCTAGGCTTAATGCTATGCTAGCTATCAATACTCTTACACAAATGCTTGTGGTTGAAAAGCATTTTTTGAAAATCTGAGATGACAGTGTTGTTAACAAAAGGCTAAGCTTGTGAGCCAATATTTATTTCATTTCATTTGCGATTTTCATGAATAGTTAACGTTGCGTTATGGTAATGAGCTTGAGGCTATAATTACGCTCCTGGATACGGGATTGCTCGACGCAACAGGTTAAGGGATATTATTTAGATTGCTTTAGAAGTATTTCAAAGTTAGGAGGTAATATATAAAGAGTGAGTACAGATCATTAACAAGGTGTTATGTGAGATGTTATGTTGGTGCTTTTCTATTTATCTATTTCTATGTTCGTGCTTTTCTATAAACCAATTTCTGTGTTCATGTAATTATGAATCTGCAATTTGGCAGTACGACCAGACCCTTGTTCTGAGAATGATATTTAAGTTTTGAGAACAATATCTCAGAAGTACAGAGTACAGATCCCCAAAAAACGACTTAAATAGCACTTGAAAGTATTTTTACATAAGCACTTTTACAACACTGCCAAATGGGCTCTTAAATACATTTGGCCACACCTATACTTGGCACGAAGGCCATCTATTTTGAGGTAAATATACCACAGAACATTAAACATGACGGAGAGTTCATATACATGCTCTCCAAAGAGACAACAAAGAAATTGACAGTAACCTGGTGTTGAGCAGTTTGGGCTCTCCAAACAATGTTTCCACTTGGAGAATGAGAATGGCATGAATGTACAGTTAAAGTTGGATTTTACATATACATAGGTTGGATTCAATAAATCTAGTTTTCAACCACTCCACAAATTTATTGTTGACAAACTATACTTTTGGCAAGTTGGTTAGGGCATCTACTTTGTACATGACGCCAAGTATTTTATTCCAACAATTGTTTACAGACAGATTTTTTCACTTATAATTCACTGTATCACATCTCCAGTGGGTCAGAAGTGTACATACACTAAGATGACTATGCTTTTAAGCAGCTTGGAAAATTCCAGAAAATGATGTCATGGCTTTAGAATATTCTGATTTAGAAGCTAATTTACATAATTTGAGTCAATTCGAGGTGTACCTGTGGATGAATTTCAAGGCTTACCTTCAAACTCAGTGCCTCTGCTTGACATCATGGGAAAATGAAAAGAAATCAGCCAAGACCTCAGAAAAAAATTTGGAGGCCTCCACAAGTCTGGTTCATCCTTGGGAGCAATTTCCAAAGGCCTGAAGGTACCAAATTCTGAAATAATCTGTCTGTTAAACAAAAGTTGGAAATATTTCTTGCGTCATGCACAAAGTAGATGTCTTAACCGACTTGCCAAAACTATAGTTTGTTAAGAAGAAATTTGTGGAGTGGTTGAAAAACAAGTTTAAATGACTCCAACCTATGTGTATGTAAACCTCCGACTTCAACTGTCCATTCATACCATTCTCATTGGAAACATTGTTTGGAGAGCTCACAAATTGCTCAACACTTGTGAAAAATAATTTTCTTTACCAGTTTACTGTCAATTTCTTTGTTGTCTTTGTTTGGAGAGTATGTATATGGTTTCTCCATCAAGTTTAATCTTGTGTGATATTATGTACCTCAATATTAATATAGATGGTACGTAACTTCCGACTTCAACTGTATATTTAACCAAACATTGTAAATTAATGAGGGACTATGTTGGGATTAACAGTAACTTCACTGATGAATATATTTCTTATGAGGTATTGATAAAACATTGACTAACAATTTACACAATGAAACAAATAGTGATAACAAATTGGTGAGAGTCAGTGGAGAGAAATGTGCCTGTTGCCAGACACCGCTCCCACCGATTCTGGTCTCTACATTTTACATTACGCTTGAGACACGTTCCT
This sequence comes from Oncorhynchus gorbuscha, assembly GCF_021184085.1. Lineage (NCBI taxonomy): Eukaryota > Metazoa > Chordata > Actinopteri > Salmoniformes > Salmonidae > Oncorhynchus > Oncorhynchus gorbuscha. The sequence goes on from NC_060186.1 coordinate 36,705,497, forward strand.
CACACATAAGCAGTAATCGTAATACATTGTCAGGACGTAAACCCCCCAGCAGTGACAACTTCTGTGCCACACCCAGGAACATTTTGCGGTTCAGTTATTTTCTCTCCAAGCCCAGAGAAAGGGTCAGAGCACACCCTCTCCTCTCCAGGCTCCAGAGAGGGCTCGGTCATAATCAACTCAGTGTCAGTCGGGATAAAAACCTCACACACCCCATAATAGGGCAGACACTCCTGGAACAGCAGAGGAGCAGGAAGGAGACAGTTCGGCCTCCAACACGACCTCCTCACCAGAGTGCAGAGGGAGGCGTATCACATTATTCACTTAGCCTACCACAGACATGAGAAGCATTTATTCCAGCTTTTTATGGAAACCCAAAGGATCAATACCTCCGAAGTGGCTTTCCATAGCCACCCCCCTACACACACTGTCCATTGTGCTGACACAGCGCAGAGGAGATAGATTTGTTTTGCGCCAACCTGTCACTAAATCATTTGAACTTTTTTGCTATTTTTATACAGAACATAAGAATGAAGGGGCCCAAGTTTGAACTGACGGGGCTAAGCCCTCCCAGAGTGCAAAGAACCTTGGCGTGACGCTGGACAACACCCCGTCATTCTCTGCAAACATCAAATCAGTAACTCGCTCCTGCAAGTTCATGCTCTACAACACCTGTAGAGTATTACCTTCACAGTGCAGGTCCTAATTCAGGCACTTGTCATCTGCCATCTAGACTACTGCAATTCTTTGTTTGCTGGGCTACCCACTTGTGCCATCAACCCCCTGCAACCTATCCAGAATGCCGCAGCACACCTGGTGTTCAACCTTCCTAAGTTCTCACACTCTACTGGCATCCAGTCGATGCCCACATCCTCTTCAAGACCCTGGTGCTTGCTTATGGGCAGCAAGGGAAACTGCCCCTCCTTACCTTCAGACTATGTTCATACCCTACATCCCAACCCGAGCAGTCTGTTCCACCACCTCTGGTCTCTTGGCTCTCCCAGCTCAACGGGAGGACAACTCCGCTCAGCCCAGTCAAAGCTCTTTTTATAAAAAAATATGACTAGGAAAAACTCCTTAGAAAGGCAGGAACCTAGGAAGAAACATAGAGAGTAACCAGGCTCTGAAGGGTGACCAGTCCTCTTCTGACTGTGCCGGGTGGGGGTTACAATAGTACAAGGCCAGATTATGAACATCTTGAATAACAGATGACCAGCAGGGCTTGAAATGTATCTGAATAAATTACTCTCACGGCCCCCACCTCATGTTATTATTTTTTCCATTGATTCTCAATTCGACTACAAACCTATCATCGGTATGCGTGGTCAAAGAGCTCTATGTTCATGTCATCTGACCAATGTACTGGTTCCAATCCACGTGCCAATACTGTTTAGCAAACTTCTGCCGTTTGCATTTGTTGGGTTACATGAAATTAAAGCTCTTTGGCCACACAAAACCAGTGATGGGTTTGGCGTCAATGACAATGCATGAGCAGAAAAGAACCCCATACCTGCAGTACAATATGGTGGTGGATTTTTTTTATGTTAGGGGGCTATTTTGCTTCCGTTGGTCCTAGGGCCCCTGGGCATCAAGAACTTTCCCCAGTGCTAGGACATTTTAGCCAAAAACCTGCTTGCCTCTGACAAGAGGCTGAAACTTGTCTGTAAGTGGATCTATCATCAACGCAATAACCCCAAGCACACATCAAAATCCACAAATAAATAGTTAATTGGCTACGAAATCAACATTTTGCAATGGCCATCTCAGTCTCCGGAATTGAAACCCATTGAAAAAGGATCAGTGTCGTTATCCTTGCAAGGTGAGGTATTGAAACCAGTGGTATTGAAAACAGGGTGTCAATAATTCTGACATACACTACCGGTCAAAGGTTTTAGAACACCTACTCATTCAGGGGTTTTTCTTCATTTTACTATTTCCTACATTGTAGAATAATAGTGAATACATAAAAACTATGAAATAACACATGGAATCATGTAGTAACCAAAAAAGTGTTAAACAAAATCAAGATATAGTTGAGATTCTTCAAATAGCCACCCTTTGCCTTGATGACAACTTTGCACACTCTTGGCATTCTCTCAACCAGCTTCAGCTAGAATACTTTTCCAACAGTCTTGAAGGAGTTTCCACAAATGCTGAGCACTTGTTGGTTGCTTTTTCTTCACTCGGTCATCTCAATTTGGTTGAGGTCGGGGGATTGTGGAGGCCGGGTCTTCTGATGCAGCACTCCATCACTCTCCTTCTTGGTAAAGTAGCCCTTACACAGCCTGGAGGTGTATTGGATCATTGTCCTGTTGAAAAACTCCTGATCGTCCCAATAAGCCCAAACCAGATGGTGTATCGCTGCAGAATGCTGTGGTAGCCAGGCTGGTTGTGTGCCTTGAATTCTAAATAAATCACAGAGTGTCACCAGCAAAGCACCCCCACAAACCCCCTCCATGCTTTACAGTGGGAAATATACATCAGTTCACCCACACGTGTCTCATAAAGACACTGCGGTTGGATCCAAAAATCTCAAATTTGGACTCCGGACCAAACAACTTACTTCCATCAGTCTAATGTCCATTGCGTGTGTTTATTGGCTCAAGCAAGTCTCTTCTTGTTATTGGTGTCCTTAAGTAGTGGTTTCTTTGCATCATTTCAACCATGAAGGCCTGATTTAAACAGTCTTCTTTGAGCAGTTGATGTTGAGATGTGTATGTTAGTTGAACTCTGAAGCATTTATTTGGGCTGCAATTTCTGGGGGCTGCTAACTCTAATGAACTTATCTTCTGCAGCAGAGGGAACTGGGTCTTCCATTGCTGTGGCGGTCTTCATGAGAGCCAGTTTCATCATGGCGCTTGATGGTTTTTGCGACTGCACTTGAAGAAACTTTCAAAGTTCTTGACCTTCATGTCTTAAAGTGATGATGGACTGTCTTTTCTCTTTGCTTATTTGAGCTATTCTTGCCATAATATGGACTTAGCCCTATTTTGTAAAAGACCATCTTCTGTATACCTTGTCACAACACAATTGATTGGCTCAAACGCGTTAAGGAAAGAAATTCCACAAATTAACTTTTAACCTGTTGGGGATAGGGCTGTTTACTGCCCCCGCTGGAGTAATTGCGTGCCCATAGTAAACATCATTTTTTTGTCATAAGTTGCTAATATATGCAAACATATTATTGAATAGAAAACACTCTAAAGCTTCTAAAACCGTTTAAATTATGTCTGTATGTAAAGCAGAACTCTCAGGGCAGTCATTCTCCCAAACTCTCTCTTGTCATCAGAAAAGTTGGCCCAACTTTGACGTCATCGCGCCCACCCTTCCCAAGCACTTACAGGTCTGGGAACAGTCTCTTTGTCTTCAGCGCGATGTCTGCTTCCAATGGGGCTTCTCATTGTGAGAATCGCGCGCTCACAAGAGTTTTGGCGGGCCGAAACCTTTCGGTCACGTGAAAAAACAGATCACTCTCATGCGCGCTCTGCTCCGGTCCTGTCTTTTTTCCAAGATCGATTATACAATGCATGCGTTTCTGTTCGTCCTCACGATTGCTGTACACCTTTATAACATGTTAAAGCTTGATTATGAACTTAGTTTGACAAGTCTAGTCGACATATAATATGTAAGTTCGACATTTTGGTGCGCATCCACTTGACTTTTGGCATTTTTTGAATGATGCATCATTGTAAACAGAGATTTATGGATATATATATAGCATATTATTGAAAAAAACATAAATGTACTGTGAAACATGTTATATTACTGTCATCTGATGAAGATTTTTTTCTTTTAATCCTGCATTTGTTGATTGCATATTTTTTTCAACTTGGCTATGCAAATTAGATGTGTCTTCGGTGGTGGTTTGACATAAATATGTGCTATGTTTTCGCTGTAAAACATTTTAGAAATCTGACTTGCTGGGTAGATAAACAAGGTGTTTATCTTTCATTTGAGCCATTGGACTTGTTAATGTGTGGAGGTTAAATATTTTTAGGAATATTTTTGCATTACATGCGCCACCTTCCAGCTGAACGTGGGGGGGGGGGGGGGGCCCTAGTCCCCTTACGCGCACCTGTTAATTGAAATGCATGCCAGGAAATGCATGCCACCTCATGAAGCTGGTTGAGAGAATGCAAAGAGTGTGCAAAGCTGTCATCAAAGGCAAAGGGCTATTTGAAGAGTCCCAAATATATTTAGATTTGTTTAACATGGTTTTTGTTACTATATGTCATTTCATAGTGTTGATGTCTTCACTATTATTCTGCAATGTAGAAAATACTAAATGAAGAAAAACCCTTGAATGAAAAGGTGTTCAAAAACTCCTTTTGACCGGTAGTGTATATTTTAGTATTTGTTTTATTACTCAAAATCTCTTTCTCTGAGCAATTTTTGGGATTATATAATATAGCTAAGTATTTTAATTATTTCTTTTATACAGTAATTGTTGCTCATCTTTATCAAGAGTGTCAATCATTTCAGACCCCACTGTATCTATGTACTGTATATGTGCGTATGTCTACCGGGGAGAATGGATTATGCAAAAGATACATTTCTGTTGCAAATGGAAAATAAAGAAATCTTATTTTTCTTCTGTCAAGTATTTATCAGACTGACCAAACACTAAAAAACACTAAAAAATCTGCTCCAGCAACGCCATGCTGCTGTTCGGAGTGAGTGAGTGAGTGAGTGAGTGAGTGAGTGAGTGAGTGAGTGAGTGAGTGAGTGAGTGAGTGAGTGAGTGAGTGAGTGAGTGAGTGAGTACCTGCCCGGGGCCATTGCCAACAGTGTTTCATGCCTGCGAACTAAGGTGGTCTTCAGGGGGAATGAAGACACAGACAGACACCCTAGACAGCCAGACATATTTGAATGTTGGTTATATGATACATACATGTGCTAACAGAATCTAGTTGCATGTGATCAAACCAAATTGGGCCTCGTGTCTAAAGCCTGAAATTATGTCCATAACTCATGAAGGCACCTGCTGCTAGGGTGCAGGTGGGGATTCAAGAGAACATCATGTTTTTGTAGTTCAGGTCAAGCCTAAAGCATACATTTCAGGCAAATTTGTGTCCAATTTTGAAGGAGAAAAGAGGAGCTCCACTCCCTCATGTGCTCCAGGTGGAGTTAGGATTTTGTCCCAAATGACACACTATTCCCTCTATAGTGCACTACTTTGGACGAGACACAATAGGAAATAGGGTGCCTTTTGGGGACGCAGCCTGAAGCTCTGTCCTTACAAGGAGCTATTAAAAAGGGGCATTTAATATCCAAAACCAAAGTAGAATAAAATGGATTAATCATTAAAGCCCCATTTCTATGTTGAGTTCTTAATTAAGAGACTGGGTAATCCAGCAATTCACATCTAATCCAGCAATTCACATCTGAGTTGGCTGGCTGGTTAGACAATGTCTGCCTCCCAAATGGCCCCCTATTCCCTATATAGTGTACTTTTGTCCAGGGCCCCTAGCGGACTCTGGTCAAAAGTAGTACACTAGATAGGGTATAGGGTGCCATTAGGAGCATATTCACTGTACCCGTCATGTACGGTTTACCATAAGCCTTATTTTTACTTAGTTGGCCAGTTTTAAAAGACCAGCGCACGGCAAACAAATCCCCTATTCAAAAGGCTCTTAAGAGACACCACACTTTCCTCATCCACTAAGTATCAACTTCAGCTCAGTTAATTGCACTGCATTTAAAACAATTTGGGCCCGTGGTGACAGAGCCTAGCTCCCTGATGAAAGCTAATGACGGCTGAAAACTAAGACCTGCATTTACATGCCGAAGCTTTTTGACAAGGCTCCCCATCATCACTCCACTTAGTACCCTACTCCTTAGCACTACTTTATATAAGGAATAGGGTGTCATTTGGGATGCATTCTTAAACATACACTTAAACATAGGAACCAGATTGACATACTTCTCAGGCGTTTTCATTTTGTCATTCTGACATGTTGGTAATTGCAGAGGGAAATGTTAGCTCGGCTAATGGACAGATGATTCAGCCTTGAGTCAGACTCAAACAAAGGCCTAAATTAAGAATATGTAACCACATGATGTACATACAGGGAACTGTACTAGGCCTGGGAATAAATCTTAACTTTACTACAAGTAAAGACACAAGGTTCTGAGTGGCGCAGAGGTCTAAGGCACTGCATCGCAGTTCTTGAGAGGTCACTACAGACACCCTGGTTCAAATCCAGGCGGTATCACAATTGTTTGTGATTGGGAGTCCCATAGGGTGGCTCACAATTGCCAAATCTTTGTCCGGTGTAGGCGTCATTGTAATTAAGAATTTGTTCTTAATTGACTTGCCGAGTTAAATAAAATAGTCTCTCATTCAGTTGTTTTGAAAGTCCATTTCTAAGCATTATTCAGGTGACATACCAAGCATTGCAATGCTGCAATGATTGAAGCCTTTGGATATGGAACACTAGCGCTGAATGTTTCGATAGAGAAAAACAGATATCATACCCTCGGAGATTGTGCTGAGGTAAATCTTGTGGTGTGTAAGATATTGGGATATTATAGTGGCATGCACCGACACTGTGCCATGGAGAGGAGATGAGAAGAATTTTAGGGTTCAGGACAAGTCTATCTTTTAACATGACATGGCTGCACCCCACGACGCAGCAGAAATGGTAAATCAATGACTATATCACGTAACCTCATCCTGGTGCCAGACTTCACCCCGATTAAGTCCCATTGTAGATGTGTTAAAATGGCAGCCTAATGGAATATCATGCGTTGTGGGGAAATGTAATAGGCTAGAGGAATAATTATATTCCTTTTGGTGCACTTACACGTTACAAAGACCGAAAATGTCCATAAAACCACAAGGTAAAGGCTTGCACATATTGCACCAAATGTGGATCTAGCGTTCGTCTGACGATTGTTCAGCACGCTGTGTTTTAGAGACCACACTGTGCAAGGTCAATGTATTCCTTCCTCCAGTCAAACTTGCTTTTATTACCTTCAAGCGAATTCAAATTATTTAATAGCACTTATTTCCTTACTCCCTTCTCTGAAGTATTATAATTGACTGGACAGGTGAAAGCTATGGTCGAGCTCTTGCCTTTACCTGTCCAATCATGTCTAGGAAGGAAGGATGCACTTTCGATGAATTCTCACAGGCCCAAGTAGCTTAAGGAGGCTAGGCTGTGATGCTAAACTTTCTGAGTGGGAGGATATTAACTCCACCCTGAGACATTCTGAGGATGGGGTCCATTTCAGAGGATGTGTTAGGAACAATTCTAGATGGGTGAACCTCTTAGAGCTAGGGCGCAGTGTTTGGAAGTTCGGATAATTTACGTGCCCAAAGTAAACTTTTTTGAGGTCACTTTAGTCTATGGGATATACAAATAAATAGCTCCCAGATTGCAGTTCATATGGATTCCACTAGATGTCAAGTCTTTGGAAAGGGTTTAAGGCTTGTTTTTTTAAAAATGACTTAGTAATTGTAGTTTTTCAAGGTGGCTCTCATTTTGACTGTAGCCTTGTGGCCTGTTATTTATCTCCGGTATTGAACTACTACATTCAGTCTTAAATTTGATAATTTATTTACATATTAGGGCACCTGAGGATTGATTAGAAACGTTGTTTGACTTGTTTGGACGAAGTTTATTGGTAACTTTTGGGATTCTTTGTATGCATGTTGAGCGGGTGGATAACTGAATCAAACGCGCCAACTAAACTGACTTTTTGGGATATAAAGAAGGACTTTATTGAACAAAACAACCATGTGTTGTGTAGCTGGGATTGCAAACAGAGGAAATTCTTCAAAGGTAAGTGATTTATCTTATTGCTATTTCTGACTAGTGTCAGAAATAGATGTTTTTTAATGCTTTTGTAAGCAGGGCGCTGTCCTCAAATAATTGCATGGAATGCTTTCGCTGTAAAGCCTCTTTGAAATCTGACAAAGCGGCTGGATTAACAAGAAGTTAAGCTTTTAAATGATGTAGGACACTGGTATATTCATGAATGTTTAATATTACAATTTTGTCGTTTGAATTTGGCGCGCTCCAGCTTCACCGGATGTTGTCAATTTTGATCCCGTTAACGGGATCCGTGTGCTAAGATTAAAAGGACGGACACTCCTGGGCTGTGTCCCACATGGCAACCTATTCCCTTTATAGTGCATTACCTTTGACCAGGGCCAAGAGTAGTGCACTATAAAGGGAATAGGGTGTCATTTGGGGTAAAGCCTTGTCCAATGCCATGCACATAGACGGCCACTGTGCTATTCTGTTACAAGGCTGCAACTCGGCTTGTCTTTAGGAACACATGTAAGATGTGTGTATTTCTATGTGTAGTGGGGTCCATAATTATTGACAACATTGATAAAGATGAGCAAAAAATACTGTATAAAATCAATAAGCTATATTGTATGCAAAATATATTTGTTTAATTCTCTGCTAATTCAATTGCTCAGATAAATATATTTTATTTATTGCACAATCTAAAAAGATAAATCAAAATTATTGACACCTATTTTCAATAATCTAGCACCTGCGAGGGAAACGACACTGATAAAATGTTGAGATTGGAGAACATATTGGGAGGGATCTTAGACCATTCTTCCAAAGAGAATCTTTCCAGATACCCGATTGATCTCCTTCGTCTGTGCGTATGGACTGCCCTCTTCAATTCAAACCACAGGTTTTCAATGGGGTTCAAGTCTGGAGACAGAGAGCCATTGCAAGCTGTTGATTTTGTGGTCAATTAACAATTTCTTTGTTGAATTTGATTAGTGATTAGGGTTATTGTCTTGATGGTAGATCCACCTGGCAGAAGCCACCACCCACTGAACACAGTTGTCAATTCAACGTTGGTTCAACTTAATTGAAATTAAATTGGATACAACGTTGAGTCAACCATTGTGTGCCCAGTGGGCAGGTATTTGGCTAAAATGTCCTGGTACTTGTTAAGGTCAACATCATCATGAACTTTACCAAGGGCCTCAGGACCAGTGGAAGCAAAACAAACCAACAAACAAAAATACCTAAAGTTGTATTACAAAAGTAGCTTGAAATGTTTTGGCAAAGTTTACAGGTAAATTGAGATATTTTGTAGTGACGGAGAGCAAATTGGAAGCCGTTTTTTTCTGGATCAAACGCGGCAAATAAATGGACACTTTGGATATCGACGGAATTAAAAGGACCATTTGTGATGTTTATGGGACATATTGGAGTGCCAACAAAAGAACCTTGTCAAAGGTAAGGCATGATTTATATTTTATTTCTGCATTTTGTGTGGTGCCTTCAGGGTTGAAACATGCTACTCTTTCTTTACTGTTGTGCTTTCATCAGATAATAGCTTCTTATGCTTTCGCCGAAAATACTTTTTGGAATATGACATGTTGGCTGGATTCACAACGAGTGTAGCTTTAATTTGGTGTCTTACATGTGTTATTTAATGAACGTTTGGATTTTATAGTATTTTATTTGAATTTGGCGATCTGCATTTTCCCTGGCAATTGGCCAAGTGGGACATGACTGTCCCGCCTATCCCAGAGAGGTTTAAGGAGCATTTTGGACCTAGACTTGGCGCTCCCGTACCGCTTGCCATGCGGTAACAGAGAGAACAGCCTATGACTTGGGTGACTGGAGTCTTTGACAGCGTTTCAGTACTTTGATGATATAAAACAGACCATCATAATCAGTCAAAAATATCAAATTCCCAATTTATGCTACAAAACCAACTTTAGGTTTTAAAAATAAGTTATAGTTGGCTCAAAATTCCATGTCGTACAGCAAGGCATTGTTGACAGAATATATTATGGATGTAGTTCATCAATACATTTCTTTGTAGTCCAAAAAATATTGCTATCATGTTGTAAATCACAGCTGGCCTGGTACACCCATTCAGGATACACTGTTTCAGGAAGTCATGACTCAATCATTTGGACAAAAATGGATGACTGTAACTAAGGCTGGGAATGTTAGTACAATCAAACTAGCAAGGGCAATGATGACAAATCAGTAATAACGTGGCCAACAGGCTAGCGTATCTATTTATGTAGCTACTTATTTAATAAGCTAAATAACATTGGCTAACTAGCTGCTGGGAGGGAGTCATGTCATTGGAGGAGAGGGTGACTAACTTTTTTCTCTCATATCGTTTTTCAGTTGCTACAGCTAGAGATGCTGGTATCATTTCATTAGCTAGCAAGAAATGTCAATCACTTTGCTTGCTAGCTACAGTATGATGAACTTTAACGACTGTTATCCAGTTAGCATATCTTAGTTACCATGTTTGTAAATTCACTCTGGCTGTCTACTGTGATTTCAGAGTACTCGTCTGAGTGTTGTAACGGCTTTCCTCTTCCTCTTTTGAGGAGGAGTAGCAAGGATCGGACCAATACGCAGCGTGATAAGTGTTCATCTGGGTTTTCAATAAGAACACTGAACAAAACCATAAACGACAACGTGAAAAAACAAAACCGAAACAGTTCCGTGTGGAAACAAACACTGACACGGAAAATAATCACCCACAACTCAAAAGTGAAAACATCGCCTTGGTCCGTACAATTGCCCTTATTTTAGCGCCCCAAAAACATAATACTTCCAGATCAACTGTAATGTCAATACCATTGTAAAGCACAATTTCTACCCGTTCCAACAGAATCAATTACATGACCTAAACGCTGCCCGTTTCTGCATAATTCAAGCAGAGCCCCGTCGGGTCTTTACCATTACCATGTCGATCAACGCTTGAATAGAAACCTAGTTCACACCCCCGATTTTGACGTCAACACAGTCGCTACGGTCCCATTAGTTTTCTTTGTAGCCTCATTTGAATGTTGCGGTTGCGCACATTTGTACGGAATGGTAGTCACTAAAACACTAGATAACATGTAAGCAGCCTAACCAGCTCTGCTAGGGTGAGTAAAATGGTCAGAGTGAGGTGTTCTCTCATTTGTGTCTGGAAGTAGCTAGCAAGCTAGCCAAATTTAGCCAGAACTTGGGTGCTTGACTGCAGTTGTGAGTAACGCTCGGGTCAACCCTATTCCTCAGCCGGAGCATCCAGTCAGTAGTGCAGTGTGCACTCTGAACGCTCGGAGTGAAACACTTTGAATTTACAAACAGACAATCTGACAACGCTCTGAACTTACAAACAACCCAGAGTGAACACTGACACACTGGAGTCAATTTACGAACGCACCCTTAGTTGTCAATAAAATATATTTGGTATCGATCAAATGGGCGGGCAGGCAAGTTCCCATTCAGTTGTCATGCCCCTTCTGTAGCTCAGTTGGTAGAGCATGGCGCTTGTAATGCCAGGGTAGTGGGTTCGATTCCCGGGACCACCCATACGTAGAATGTATGCACACATGACTGTAAGTCGCTTTGGATAAAAGCGTCTGGTAAATGGCATATATTATTATATTATTATATATTATATATTATATTATATATCAAAACATGGATTAGGACAAGCATGGCCCACCCCAACAACCCTCCTACTACAGCCCATCTCACAAAAATACACTTTCACGCCCACGAAGGTTCTAGCATCCTGGCAGGGCCATGACTACACCAGTGAGAGGAACCAATTAAGTTCCTGCCTAGCAACAGAGATGTATTGGCTGTCAAGATGTGTAAGGAGTTGACCCCACCTAGTAGGAGGTTATAAATATATGTGTTTGTGTAAACATAGCATGTCTTTGTAGCTGTATGACCTAGTGGGTGAATAAACTTGGTTTGAGCTTTTTCTAGTCTTCCATTCGAGTTTTTACTCTGTTTGTTCAGAACAACATCGATCAGATCGGTGGGCAGGCAAGTTCCCATTTAGTTGTCAAAATGTGGGTTAGGACAATCATGCATTAGCAGGCAAGCTCGCTCTGGCTAGCATTAGTTGTTAATATTGTTGGTATATTGTTGGTATATAATATTGTTGTTGATATGCATAACTGAGGGAGAGAGCCTATCTTGGTTGTTTTATGAATAGGACTGTTGTAAAGTTCCCAAATGTAAGAGGACTCCTGTGGTATTTACATATTTGCAAAAATCCATTCAAGTGTATTTTGTGGCTTTTGGCCAATGCATTCTAATGATCTAAAGTTGTGCTGAACTTGCTAGTAAATGGCTTAAATGCATAAAGACCTACTGTAGCTCTGATTGGCTGTGGCGCACAGGTCTCATGTTTCAGGTTTCATGTCGCTAAAAACTGTCAGATCCACTTTAAATTACAAAGTCAGTTGTGAAATATTAGGTTTCTACATTATTTAAAAGCACTATTTTCCTATTGAGATGCATTACATTAAATTGTTCACTGTCTCTTTAAGAACATCATGTTTGAGTTTTTTTTATTCATTTTTTATTTAACTAGGCAAGTCAGTTAAGAACAAATTCTTAATTACAATGACGGCGTAGGAACAGTGAACACTGCCTTGTTTAGAGGCAGTGAGTGATTACAGGTAAGAGATCAGTCATTCATTGCTATGATCATTGATCTCCTGAAGAAGCCATATTTTTTCTGTGCCCCCAAATGTTCGGATACAGCCTACTTGTAAAGTTACCAGGTAGCTAGCTAGCTAATGAGGTAAT